>NC_056049.1:14581955-14672276 GCF_004379255.2 Salvia splendens | reverse complement strand
GCAAGTTTGGTATAGTGGAGGAGGTGCCAGGAAAAGCATTGGGTTTTTGAATTTCGAGAAATGCCACTTTATGGTCCCAGAAGGATTGTCCTAGGGATGTGGTTCAGAAAGAAGGTATACAGGTAGACCAAGCAAGATTGATGTGATCTCAAAAAACTTGCCTTACCCGACAAATCAGAAAGAAGTAAGAGGATTTCTAGGGCATATGGATACTATCGGAGGTCATAAAAGATTTCGCAAGATTGCTCAGCACTCACTCCTGGGTGCATAACGATGTCGATTTTGTTTCTCGATGAGGAGTGCAAAAAGCTTTTCAGCTGTTGAAGATAGATAGTAACTGCTCCCATTATTAGAGCACCCGACTGGAATCTACCCTTTGAAATAATGTGCGACGCAAGTGATTACGCAGTAGGACGGTGCTAGGTCAAAGAGTCGATGGGAAAAGCTATGTGATCTTTTATGCGTCAAAAACGCTCAATCAAGCCCAGAAAAATTATGACACCACGGAGAAGGAAATGTTGGGAGTTGTGTGCTCATTTGAGAAGTTTCGCCCGTACTTGCTGGGGTCTAAGGCGATAGTTTTCACCGATCACGCTGCAATAAAGTACTTACTGGCGAAGAAGGAGTCTAAGCCAAGGTTAATCCGTTGGGTTTTACTCTTACAAGAATTTGACTGAGAAGTCAGAGACAAGAAAGGAACAGAGAACAAGGTAGCCGACCACTTGAGTCGCATTTACCAGGGAGAAACAGACGAAGCAATACCTGATGCGTTCCCGGAGGAACTTCTATATTATCTGGAAAGTTCGCCTAGACATATCAATTGGGAAGAGATAATGGCAGTAACGGTCCAGGAGATGCTGAAAAAGGAAAATGCCAGATAAACGCTAAGCCGTGGTTCGCAGACCTAGCAAATTACTTGGTCACCAGAGAAGTGCCCAGTTCCCAAGAAATTTCTCGGGCCCAGAAGATGAAACTTAAAAGCGAAGCCAAGTACTATTTTTGGGACGACCCGTATCTATGGAGGATGAGAGCTGACCAAGTAATTAGGAGATGTATTCCAGAGTGGGAACAAAGGGATGTGCTGAATCATAGCCACGCTCTAGCGTGTGGAGGTCACTTTGGACCAAGGAAGACCGCGAGGAAGGTGTTAGTCAGCGGGTTTTACTGGCCTATATTGCATAAGGATGAGTTCGAATTCTGTCAGAATTGTGAAAGGTGTCAACAGACTGGGGGAATCTCCAAAAGAGATGAAATGTCGCAAGTCCCTGTCATCGTTTGTGAGATTTTCGACGTCTGGGGAATGGACTTCATGGGTCCATTTCCATCTTCATATGGGAATGCATACATACTTGTGGCGGTGGATTATGTTTCGAAATGGATAGAGGCAAAAGCTACCACATCTTACGAAGCTGGTGAGGTGCCAAAATTTCTTAGGGCTAACATTTTTAACAGGTACGGTGTTCCTAGGGCTGTTATTTTGGATCAAGGAACTCACTTCCGGAACTGTACGATAGAAGCTCTGATGAAGAAGTATGGAGTCCACCACAGGTTGTGTACACCTTATCATCCTCAGTCTAACGGCTAGGCAGAAATATCAAATAGGGAGATCAAAGCTATACTTGAAAAGACAGTGAATCCGTCAAGGAAAGACTGGAGTAAGAGGCTTGACGACTGACGCATTATGGGCTTACAGGACAGCATATAAGACACCTATTGGGATGTCTCCGTACAGGTTAGTGTTCGGCAAGATGTGCCACTTGCCAGTTGGACTGGAGCACAAGGCATACTGGGCGGTCAGGAGATTAACATGAATCCTCAAGCTTGTGAGGAAGAGAGGAAATTGCAGCTCCAGGAGTTGGAAGGATTGAGGCTTTTTTTTAATCAAACACACCCCAAAGGGCGGAGGGTTGAGGCGGACCCACACCTGTGCATTACCAAAACCATTGGTTACAAACAAACATAAACCGAGTCGCCCAAAGTGACGACTCGCCAAGGCATGACAAATTAGAGTACAACGAGGGCCTCCCTAATAACTAGAGGTGGTCATCTATATACTCTCAAAATCCAATTACCATTTGATACAACCTTTGTATCCCCAACACTTCTGTACATCACCTAGCTAAGGCCCGCAATAGGGATACCTCCGCTAGGTACATGCCCTCCTGGATCAAGGTCCTCCATGTGGCGCTCTATCTCCCGGTTGGGGAGCCCACATGCGACACTCATGGAGCTAAAGCTCGCGTCATTCGCACCCGATGGGACACTCCCAAATGTCACCGTAGCAACATTCTCCTTCAAATGCCAATCATCCACGTGTGGAGCCTTGGTGTGCATATCGCCCTCATGCACTTTTCCTTTCCTCCTCCTCGACACCAATTGGAAGCCATCCTCATCCACATTTGGGTGACTCCTATTAGCCACTCTTGACTTTGACGATCCCGCACCCAATGTACCCTCGATGTACTCCGCGTGGTTGTTACAATCTTTGGACTTCTCCAACTGTCCAATGGACGATGGAGTGCCATTCGCCTTTGGGCGCCACTCACGGTGGATGATCTTGGCGGCATGGCTTGAAAGGTTCTCCTTGTATGATGCTCGGCGACCCTTGTCTCTACCCCTAGACTTCCTTCCTGCTGCATGGCAATCCTCTTTCTCATGCCCAACATGTTTACAATTATCACAAAACAATGGAATACGGTCCCATGCCACTTTGTACCTCGAGTCTTTGCCTCGGATATTAAGGATGATCTCTTCCGTCGGGGGAGTAGAGATGTCAATCTCTACGCAAATCCTTGCGAAGGAGAGTCGGCTTTGATGAATTGTGGCATGATCGGATTGTAGTGGCTTGCCAAGGAGCTTACCGATTGCCAAGAGGGCCGATTTCTCATAGAGATTAGCAGGTATACTAATATGTTACAACCACACCGGCAACAATTGGCGACTCAAAAACGTGTCAAAATCCGGCGCCCCACTGAACACCCTCATCGGATGGCAATTAACAATACCAATTCGGACTCCCATTAGGGCATTTAGCACCTAAGCATAGTCGGCCACCTCTTGAAATTGGAGTAAAATATGCTTAGCATTCAAGTATTTCCATGCGAATGCTCCAACTAGCCCCATGCCACTAAGACTTTTTGAATTTGGGTTGTGGAACGGGAGTGAATGGGAGAACTTCCCGACAATAGCTAGCACCTAGCTTCTCCGAGAGAAAATCCGTTTCAAAATCGGAAAAGGAGAGCGATGGCGTACCTTCAAAAGAGCCGGTTGTACCCAAAGGCTTGGTCTTGCCGTCGTCCAAGGGGATTGGCTCGGACTTTCGATTTGGGGCCGATGAACCCTCCACGGCCCCGGGTCCCCCCCGCGGTTGGAATGATTCGTTGCCGCCTTCCATACATTCGCCGGCGGTGCCAGCGTTTCCGGCGAAGATTCCGGCGGTGCCAGCTTTTTCCGGTGACGGCTTCCGGTGGTTTGTGCCACGGGGGCACGGTCTTCCATGCATGCATCAGCCTCAAGGTGGAGGTAAGTAGCACATGGTATTGCTTGTGAGTACAAATTGTCATTTTCCCCATTTGGAGCAACACCTTCTTCCCCATGCAAAGTGGTCTTTGTCTCTACCTCTTTTTGCAAGTCACATGATTCCAACACATCACATGCCACCCCATCATATAGCCTAGGACCCATATGATGTATTGTACTTGCACCGGTTGGGTGGTGGTCCAGCTCACTCCGGCTCGCCGGTGCCGGCGAAATTCCGGCCACCTCCTCGGAGTTGAGCATTTCCATTGCAATCTTCTTCTTCTTTTCTTCCATCTTTGCTGTCGACTCCTTCATCGGCTCAACTACCTCCTGGAAACCGGATTTGACTGGTGGGTCCACTAGGTCATCGTCCGAGATTCCGGCAGCAAAATACCGTTCATGGTCGAGAAGGAGTAAGTGACCCGTAGCTGCTTCGAAGGGGCCCGGCCTCACCATTTGAGCAAACGTTCTCATCGTATACCCATCGGAAGGCTGCTCTCCTTCCGGCGGCGCCATCTCCTCATCATTTTTCCCGGCGAGTAGCTCCTTGGGTATTTCGAAGATCATTTTTTTCTTGATTCAACTAACCCTCGAAATAGTCTCAAGGCCTGTGCGGCATGGCCGGAAGGACGGAAGGTTGCTCGGGAGATAGTTTGGGCTCGGAACGGATGTTGAGGCAGGCGGGAGCCGGTGGGGGTGATGGTGGTTAGCGTGGGGCAAGGTGACGGTCGGCCACCGACGAGTTGTGGGTTGGCGGGAAAAAGGAATAACGTGGAACAATAGGTGGAAGGCTCTTAGAGAGAAGGTGGAGCTTCTCACTCTAGGATATCTTGTACATACCTCGAGGAGCCGGTTGTGATTGCTGTTCGTTTGAATCGACGGGTTGAGGGAAGGTGTTGGAGATGGTACCGTACGGAGTAAAATGGGAGTGCGGCGAAGTTGGGAGCGGGTGGTTCGACGCCCGGTGGGGAAGCAAGCCTTGGGACGGATGGGTGGAAAGGGTGGCGTGGTCTCCGACTTGGTGTTCGCCGGAGTGGAAGGGTCGTGGGTGTGTAGGGGTGAAGGGCGGCGGATGTTAGGTTGGAGGATTGTTAGAGAGAAGGAGGAGCATCTCTCAGAAAAATGCTATAGTTTTTCCTTCGTTCTTCGCGTTGTCGAACACGGGCTCGCCATTTGAATCCTTAGAAGCCACCGTCATGTCCGGTGAGGGGTGCGCTGGAAAGATTGAGCCCTTACATTTCACGGACTCGGAGGAGGAACCTCCATCCGTTCCGAAGATGAGTTTCTTCCTTAGTTGATTGTCCTCCGGGATGGCACGAACCTTTTTGGACCATTTCCTTTGGAGGGGGGTGCCGGAGTGCTCTTTCTAGTCACCGTCCGATTCTTCTTGTTCTTTAGTTTCAATTCTTTGGCCGAGATCTTCGAGGTTGCATCATCGCTCGAGAGGAAGACCATTTGTTGGTCCGGGATACTCCTCGCCTCCTCGAGGTCAGCGGGGCCGGGGAGGGGTGCGTTGGGAGATCCGGCATGGCCGACCAAGAGGCATCCTCGTGGGGCCGGTCGAGGGAGGTTTCGATGTAGTTGGCTCTCGATTACCGGCCAAAGTTAGGTGCCAAGGTTCGGAGCTGCTAGGCGGGATGGGTGTTGGTGAAGACGGCGTGCGGAGGTGGGTGGGGGACGGAGCGGTTGGGGGCGGGGGTGGGTCTAAGTCCGGCGGAGGAGCGAGCCTTGGGAGGGCAGGGAGGTGTTCGGAGGAGTTGTTAAACCGTGATGCAATGAGGGAGGGATTTTTAGAGAGAAGGAGGAGATTTTTGAATAATCAATGGATCCATCTTCTTGTCCTTGTGCTGAAGTGACTCCGTGTTCGGTCGTGTGGGCAACATTGACACTTGGACGCCATCTCAATTTTCCGCCATTGGAGCTTCGAGTCTACTGGGATCCGGTTCGACAGGATGATATAGATTGGGATACGACGAAGGACCCGTTGGATATATTGATCCAAGAACCCCACGTATAAGGTTTGGCAGCGGACTCCCTAATTGATAATCTGGTTTGATCCACTTCCAGAGCTTGGAAAACCTCGACCCGTTGGCTATATGATCAGCCAAGAACCTCGGTATGGTTGAACGCCACAAGAACTTGCTCAAAGTATCTTGATAAGTTCCAAACAAGTGAAAACCTCTACAAAGAGAATTCAACTCACAAGACAAAGTCTATTTTCGTATTTAATCAATGGTGTCTCAAATGACATGCTTTCATGCCTATTTATAGGCTAGAATGGACTCTTGAAAGTCTCACATCATTAGTAAAACTTAAGACACTTTAAAAAGACTCATAATAAAAGAAAAGTAACTCCTAAACCTTTGGTGTAACTCTAGGATATCTAAAGTCACTTATTTAACATAAAATGTAACTAAAATAGACCCTTCATTTTGGCAGCTCCCAACTTGGACAAAAATGCATCATGTATCATCAATTTGGGCCTCCAAAATGTGATATGTAGTGACTCCACACTTCAAGTCTTGGGCTGCCCACAAACTTGAATAATATTCACCACTTGGCCCAATGTAGAATGGTCTTGTAATTGGGCTTTTATTTCAACAACTAAAAGCAACATGGACTCCTTTATCTTCTTAGCTCTAGCTCTTGTAATTGGCCCACTTGGAATGATCAATGGATCCATCTTCTTGTCCTTGTAGATCAGCTTGGGTGTGTCTCCATCACCGGAGGCGACAGTTGAAAATAGCTATGGACTTAGTAAGGCCGGCCTTCCAAATATCATCGAGAACTTGGACAGTTGGCCTATGCGACCGGATGGTCTCTCATGTTGTGGATAGCAAGAACTCTCTAAGTCGCGAGAGGGACCACCTCGGGACATCGGTGTCCCCCATCATGATCGGAGTACCAAGAATGTTAGTGATTGCTTGTTGGGATAGCCCGGCCTGGTCTTGAAGCAATTGTAATCTAGGTTCGACCCAAGACCCATCCCTTATGAAATCCTCAACCAAAGCCTTGGGGGTCCCCCCCTATCATCTAAGCAATGTTCTCGAAGGGGGGAGTCCTTGATCCAAACATCATCCCAGAAATATACCCTCCCTTGTCCTAACATCCATCGAATAAATGGTTGCGCTTGTGTCCGGGCTTTCAGAAGCCTTTTCCAAATCGGGCTGTTCCTCCCCGAGGGTCTAGCTGTGAGGGGAGAAACATTGTTGCAATACTTAGCCATCAGGTACTTAGCCCACAATGAGTTTTGCTCGCTAAACCGCCACCAGAGTTTGATATTAAACGCGCGCAACACTTCCTTTGGTCGCTAAACCGCCACCAGAGTTTGATCCAATGAGTTTTCCTTTTGTCACTCGATGCTCCCCAAAAAAACCGCGCAAGCTGCTGATCCAATTGCTTGAGTGCGCCCCCGGTAGGTTCGATTGCCTGGAAGATATGAAGTGGGACCGCCTCCGGAGTACTTTTGATAAGCATGAGCCTCCCACCGAAAGAGAGGTGTCGATGGGCCCACCCCGAGACCCTTCTAGCGATTTTCTCCCAGAGAAACATGAACATATCCGTACGTTTGCATCCCCGGTAAATTGGGACAACCTTTGTATCCCCAACACTTCTGTCCATCACCTAGCTAAGGCCCGCAATAGGGATACCTCCGCTAGGTACATGCCCTCCTGGATCAAGGTCCTCGATGTGGCCCACTATCTCCCGGTTAGCTGCTTCGAAGGGGCCCGGCCTCACCATTTGAGCAAACGTTCTCATCGTATACCCATCGGAAGGCTGCTCTCCTTCCGGCGACGCCATCTCCTCATCATTTTTCTCGGCGAGTAGCTCCTCGGCCATTTCGAAGATCATTTTTTTCTTGATTCAACAAACCCCCGAAATAGTCTCAAGGCCTGTGCGGCATGGCCGGAAGGACGGAAGGTTGCTCGGGAGATAGTTTGGGCTCGGAACGGATGTTGAGGCAGGCGGGAGCCGGTGGGGGTGATGGTGGTTAGCGTGGGGCAAGGTGACGGTCGGCCGCCGACGAGTGGTGGGTTGGCGGAAGAAGGAATAACGTGGGACAATAGGTGGAAGGCTCTTAGAGAGAAGGTGGAGCTTCTCACTCTAGGATATCTTGTACTGACCTCGAGGAGCCGGTTGTGATTGCTGTTCGTTTGAATCGACGGGTTGAGGGAAGGTGTTGGAGATGGTACCGTACGGAGTAAAATGGGAGTGCGGCGAAGTTGGGAGCGGGTGGTTCGACGCCCGGTGGGGAAGCAAGCCTTGGGACGGATGGGTGGAAAGGGTTGCGTGGTCTCCGACTTGGTGTTCGCCGGAGTGGAAGGGTCGTGGGTGTGTAGGGGTGAAGGGCGGCGGATGTTAGGTGGGAGGATTGTTAGAGAGAAGGAGGAGCATCTCTCAGAAAAATGCTATAGTTTTTCCTTCGTTCTTCGCGTTGTCGAACACGAGCTCGCCATTTGAATCCTTAGAAGCCACCGTCATGTCCGGTGAGGGGTGCGCTGGAAAGATTGAGCCCTTACATTTCACGGACTCGGAGGAGGAACCTCCATCCGTTCCGAAGATGAGTTTCTTCCTTAGTTGTTTGTCCTCCGGGATGGCACGAACCTTTTTGGACCATTTCCTTTGGAGGGGGGTGCCGTAGTGCTCTTTCTAGTCACCGTCCAATTCTTCTTGTTCTTTAGTTTCAATTCTTTGGCCGAGATCTTCGAGGTTGCATCATCGCTCGAGAGGAAGACCATTTGTTGGTCCGGGATACTCCTCGCCTCCTCGAGGTCAGCGGGGCCGGGGAGGGGTGCGTTGGGAGATCCGGCATGGCCGACCAAGAGGCGTCCTCGTGGGGCCGGTCGAGGGAGGTTTCGATGTAGTTGGCTCTCGATTACCGGCCAAAGTTAGGTGCCAAGGTTCGGAGCTGCTAGGCGGGATGGGTGTTGGTGAAGACGGCGTGCGGAGGTGGGTGGGGGACGGAGCGGTTGGGAGCGGGGTGGGTCTAAGTCCGGCGGAGGAGCGAGCCTTGGGAGGGCAGGGAGGTGTTTGGAGGAGTTGTTAAACCGTGATGCAATGAGGGAGGGATTTTTAGAGAGAAGGAGGAGATTTTTGAATAATCAATGGATCCATCTTCTTGTCCTTGTGCTGAAGTGACTCCGTGTTCGGTCGTGTGGGCAACATTGACACTTGGACGCCATCTCAATTTTCCGCCATTGGAGCTTCGAGTCTACTGGGATTCGGTTCGACAGGATGATATAGATTGGGATACGACGAAGGACCCGTTGGATATATTGATCCAAGAACCCCACGTATAAGGTTTGGCAGCGGACTCCCTAATTGATAATCTGGTTTGATCCACTTCCAGAGCTTGGAAAACCTCGACCCGTTGGCTATATGATCAGCCAAGAACCTCGGTATGGTTGAACGCCACAAGAACTTGCTCAAAGTATCTTGATAAGTTCCAAACAAGTGAAAACCTCTACAAAGAGAATTCAACTCACAAGACAAAGTCTATTTTCGTATTTAATCAATGGTGTCTCAAATGACATGCTTTCATGCCTATTTATAGGCTAGAATGGACTCTTGAAAGTCTCACATCATTAGTAAAACTTAAGACACTTTAAAAAGACTCATAATAAAAGAAAAGTAACTCCTAAACCTTTGGTGTAACTCTAGGATATCTAAAGTCACTTATTTAACATAAAATGTAACTAAAATAGACCCTTCATTTTGGCTGCTCCAACTTGGACGAAAATGCATCATGTATCATCAATTTGGGCCTCCAAAATGTGATATGTAGTGACTCCACACTTCAAGTCTTGGGCTGCCCACAAACTTGAATAATATTCACCACTTGGCCCAATGTAGAATGGTCTTGTAATTGGGCTTTTATTTCAACAACTAAAAGCAACATGGACTCCTTTATCTTCTTAGCTCTAGCTCTTGTAATTGGCCCACTTGGAATGATCAATGGATCCATCTTCTTGTCCTTGTAGATCAGCTTGGGTGTGTCTCCATCACCGGAGGCGACAGTTGAAAATAGCTATGGACTTAGTAAGGCCGG
This sequence comes from Salvia splendens, assembly GCF_004379255.2. Classification (NCBI taxonomy): domain Eukaryota; kingdom Viridiplantae; phylum Streptophyta; class Magnoliopsida; order Lamiales; family Lamiaceae; genus Salvia; species Salvia splendens. The sequence continues at coordinate 14,662,708 of NC_056049.1, read as the reverse complement.
CCTTCCAAATATCATCGAGAACTTGGACAGTTGGCCTATGCGACCGGATGGTCTCTCATGTTGTGGATAGCAAGAACTCTCCAAGTCGCGAGAGGGACCACCTCGGGACATCGGTGTCCCCCATCATGATCGGAGTACCAAGAATGTTAGTGATTGCTTGTTGGGATAGCCCGGCCTGGTCTTGAAGCAATTGTAATCTAGGTTCGACCCAAGACCCATCCCTTATGAAATCCGCAACCAAAGCCTTGGGGGTCCCCCCCTATCATCTAAGCAATGTTCTCGAAGGGGGGAGTCCTTGATCCAAACATCATCCCAGAAATATACCCTCCCTTGTCCTAACATCCATCGAATAAATGGTTGCGCTTGTGTCCGGGCTTTCAGAAGCCTTTTCCAAATCGGGCTGTTCCTCCCCGAGGGTCTAGCTGTGAGGGGAGAAACATTGTTGCAATACTTAGCCATCAGGTACTTAGCCCACAATGAGTTTTGCTCGCTAAACCGCCACCAGAGTTTGATATTAAACGCGCGCAACACTTCCTTTGCTCGCTAAACCGCCACCAGAGTTTGATCCAATGAGTTTTCCTTTTGTCACTCGATGCTCCCCAAAAAAACCGCGCAAGCTGCTGATCCAATTGCTTGAGTGCGCCCCCGGTAGGTTCGATTGCCTGGAAGATATGAAGTGGGACCGCCTCCGGAGTACTTTTGATAAGCATGAGCCTCCCACCGAAAGAGAGGTGTCGATGGGCCCACCCCGAGACCCTTCTAGCGATTTTCTCCCAGAGAAACATGAACATATCCGTACGTTTGCATCCCCGGTAAATTGGGACAACCTTTGTATCCCCAACACTTCTGTCCATCACCTAGCTAAGGCCCGCAATAGGGATACCTCCGCTAGGTACATGCCCTCCTGGATCAAGGTCCTCGATGTGGCCCTCTATCTCCCGGTTAGCTGCTTCGAAGGGGCCCGGCCTCACCATTTGAGCAAACGTTCTCATCGTATACCCATCGGAAGGCTGCTCTCCTTCCGGCGACGCCATCTCCTCATCATTTTTCTCGGCGAGTAGCTCCTCGACCATTTCGAAGATCATTTTTTTCTTGATTCAACTAACCCCCGAAATAGTCTCAAGGCCTGTGCGGCATGGCCGGAAGGACGGAAGGTTGCTCGGGGAGATAGTTTGGGCTCGGAACGGATGTTGAGGAATGATCAGGCGGGAGCCGGTGGGGGTGATGGTGGTTAACGTGGGGCAAGGTGACGGTCGGCCGCCGACGAGTGGTGGGTTGGCGGAAGAAGGAATAACGTGGGACAATAGGTGGAAGTCTCTTAGAGAGAAGGTGGAGCTTCTCACTCTAGGATATCTTGTACTGACCTCGAGGAGCCGGTTGTGATTGCTGTTCGTTTGAATCGACGGGTTGAGGGAAGGTGTTGGAGATGGTACCGTACGGAGTAAAATGGGAGTGCGGCGAAGTTGGGAGCGGGTGGTTCGACGCCCGGTGGGGAAGCAAGCCTTGGGACGGATGGGTGGAAAGGGTGGCGTGGTCTCCGACTTGGTGTTCGCCGGAGTGGAAGGGTCGTGGGTGTGTAGGGGTGAAGGGCGGCGGATGTTAGGTGGGAGGATTGTTAGAGAGAAGGAGGAGCATCTCTCAGAAAAATGCTATAGTTTTTCCTTCGTTCTTCGCGTTGTCGAACACGGGCTCGCCATTTGAATCCTTAGAAGCCACCGTAATGTCCGGTGAGGGGTGCGCTGGAAAGATTGAGCCCTTACATTTCACGGACTCGGAGGAGGAACCTCCATCCGTTCCGAAGATGAGTTTCTTCCTTAGTTGCTTGTCCTCCGGGATGGCACGAACCTTTTTGGACCATTTCCTTTGGAGGGGGGTGTCGGAGTGCTCTTTCTAGTCACCGTCCGATTCTTCTTGTTCTTTAGTTTCAATTCTTTGGCCGAGATCTTCGAGGTTGCATCATCGCTCGAGAGGAAGACCATTTGTTGGTCCGGGATACTCCTCGCCTCCTCGAGGTCAGCGGGGCCGGGGAGGGGTGCGTTGGGGGATCCGGCATGGCCGGCCAAGAGGCGTCCTCGTGGGGCCGGTCGAGGGAGGTTTCGATGTAGTTGGCTCTCGATTACTGGCCAAAGTTAGGTGCCAAGGTTCGGAGCTGCTAGGCGGGATGGGTGTTGGTGAAGACGGCGTGCGGAGGTGGGTGGGGGACGGAGCGGTTGGGAGTGGGGTGGGTCTAAGTCCGGAGGAGGAGCGAGCCTTGGGAGGGCGGGGAGGTGTTCGGAGGAGTTGTTAAACCGTGATGCAATGAGGGAGGGATTTTTAGAGAGAAGGAGGAGATTGTTGAATAATCAATGGATCCATCTTCTTGTCCTTGTGCTGAAGTGACTCCGTGTTGGGTCGTGTGGGCAACATTGACACTTGGACGCCATCTCAATTTTCCGCCATTGGAGCTTCGAGTCTACTGGGATCCGGTTCAACAGGATGATATAGATTGGGATACGACGAAGGACCCGTTGGATATATTGATCCAAGAACCCCACGTATAAGGTTTGGCAGCGGACTCCCTAATTGATAATCTGGTTTGATCCACTTCCAGAGCTTGGAAAACCACGACCCATTGGCTATATGATCAGCCAAGAACCTCGGTATGGTTGAACGCCACAAGAACTTGCTCAAAGTATCTTGATAAGTTCTAAACAAGTGAAAACCTCTACAAAGAGAATTCAACTCACAAGACAAAGTTTATTTTCGTATTTAATCAATGGTGTCTCAAATGACATGCTTTCATGCCTATTTATAGGCTAGAATGGACTCTTGAAAGTCTCACATCATTAGTAAAACTTAAGACACTTTAAAAAGACTCATAATAAAAGAAATGTAACTCCTAAACCTTTGGTGTAACTCTAGGATATCTAAAGTCACTTATTTAACATAAAATGTAACTAAAATAGACCCTTCATTTTGGCTGCTCCAACTTGGACGAAAATGCATCATGTATCATCAATTTGGGCCTCCAAAATGTGATATGTAGTGACTCCACACTTCAAGTCTTGGGCTGCCCACAAACTTGAATAATATTCACCACTTGGCCCAATGTAGAATGGTCTTGTAATTGGGCTTTTATTTCAACAACTAAAAGCAACATGGACTCCTTTATCTTCTTAGCTCTAGCTCTTGTAATTGGCCCACTTGGAATGATCAATGGATCCATCTTCTTGTCCTTGTAGATCAGCTTGGGTGTGTCTCCATCACCGGAGGCGACAGTTGAAAATAGCTATGGACTTAGTAAGGCCGGCCTTCCAAATATCATCGAGAACTTGGACAGTTGGCCTATGCGACCGGATGGTCTCTCATGTTGTGGATAGCAAGAACTCTCCAAGTCGCGAGAGGGACCACCTCGGGACATCGGTGTCCCCCATCATGATCGGAGTACCAAGAATGTTAGTGATTGCTTGTTGGGATAGCCCGGCCTGGTCTTGAAGCAATTGTAATCTAGGTTCGACCCAAGACCCATCCCTTATGAAATCCGCAACCAAAGCCTTGGGGGTCCCCCCCTATCATCTAAGCAATGTTCTCGAAGGGGGGAGTCCTTGATCCAAACATCATCCCAGAAATATACCCTCCCTTGTCCTAACATCCATCGAATAAATGGTTGCGCTTGTGTCCGGGCTTTCAGAAGCCTTTTCCAAATCGGGCTGTTCCTCCCCGAGGGTCTAGCTGTGAGGGGAGAAACATTGTTGCAATACTTAGCCATCAGGTACTTAGCCCACAATGAGTTTTGCTCGCTAAACCGCCACCAGAGTTTGATATTAAACGCGCGCAACACTTCCTTTGCTCGCTAAACCGCCACCAGAGTTTGATCCAATGAGTTTTCCTTTTGTCACTCGATGCTCCCCAAAAAAACCGCGCAAGCTGCTGATCCAATTGCTTGAGTGCGCCCCCGGTAGGTTCGATTGCCTGGAAGATATGAAGTGGGACCGCCTCCGGAGTACTTTTGATAAGCATGAGCCTCCCACCGAAAGAGAGGTGTCGATGGGCCCACCCCGAGACCCTTCTAGCGATTTTCTCCCAGAGAAACATGAACATATCCGTACGTTTGCATCCCCGGTAAATTGGGACAACCTTTGTATCCCCAACACTTCTGTCCATCACCTAGCTAAGGCCCGCAATAGGGATACCTCCGCTAGGTACATGCCCACCTGGATCAAGGTCCTCGATGTGGCCCTCTATCTCCCGGTTAGCTGCTTCGAAGGGGCCCGGCCTCACCATTTGAGCAAACGTTCTCATCGTATACCCATCGGAAGGCTGCTCTCCTTCCGGCGACGCCATCTCCTCATCATTTTTCTCGGCGAGTAGCTCCTCGACCATTTCGAAGATCATTTTTTTCTTGATTCAACTAACCCCCGAAATAGTCTCAAGGCCTGTGCGGCATGGCCGGAAGGACGGAAGGTTGCTCGGGGAGATAGTTTGGGCTCGGAACGGATGTTGAGGTAGGCGGGAGCCGGTGGGGGTGATGGTGGTTAGCGTGGGGCAAGGTGACGGTCGGCCGCCGACGAGTGGTGGGTTGGCGGAAGAAGGAATAACGTGGGACAATAGGTGGAAGGCTCTTAGAGAGAAGGTGGAGCTTCTCACTCTAGGATATCTTGTACTGACCTCGAGGAGCCGGTTGTGATTGCTGTTTGTTTGAATCGACGGGTTGAGGGAAGGTGTTGGAGATGGTACCGTACGGAGTAAAATGGGAGTGCGGCGAAGTTGGGAGCGGGTGGTTCGACGCCCGGTGGGGAAGCAAGCCTTGGGACGGATGGGTGGAAAGGGTGGCGTGGTCTCCGACTTGGTGTTCGCCGGAGTGGAAGGGTCGTGGGTGTGTATAGTGACTCAAAACTTCATGCATTGGGCTGCCCACTAACTTGAATAATATTCACCATTTGGCCCAATGTAGATTGGTCTTGAAATTGGGCTTTTATTTCATCAACTAAAAGCATCATGGACTCCTTTATCTTCTTAGCTCTAGCTCTTGTAATTGGTCCACTTTGAATGAACAATGGATCCATCTTCTTGTCCTTGTAGATCAGCTTGGGTGTAGCTCCATCATTCCCTTCTTCTTCAAGAGGATTCGTCCTCGAATCTAATTCACCAACATAAGGAGATAAATCAGAAACATTGAAAGTAGCACTTACATTAAACTCACCAGGTAAGTCAAGTTTGTAAGCATTATCATTGACTTTTCCAATCACTTGGAATGGTCCATCTCCTCTTGGCTGCAACTTGGACTTTCTTTTCGAAGGAAATCTCTCCTTTCTCATATGCAACCAAACCCAATCTCCCGGCTCAAAGATGACTTGTTTCCGACCCTTGTTGGCTTGCTTTGCATATTGTTCTGTCCTCTTTTCAATGTTGAGTCTTACCCTTTCATGCAATCTTTTCACCATTTCGGCCTTAGCTTTTCCATCAAGACTTGCACGATCTTCAATAGGTATTGGAATCAAATCTAGTGGGCTCAATGGATTAAAACCATTCACAACTTCAAATGGAGAAAAGTTAGTAGCAGAATGAACACTTCGATTATAAGCAAATTCAGCAAAAGGTAAGCATTCCTCCCAACTTTTCAAGTTCTTTTTAACTAAAGTTCGTACTAATTGAGACAAAGTCCTATTAACTACTTCAGTTTGTCCATCAGTTTGTGGATGACAAGTAGTAGAAAACAAGAGTTTAGTTCCTAACTTATTCCACAACACTCGCCAAAAATGACTCACAAATTTAGCATCTCGATCACTCACAATTGATCTAGGAACACCATGCAAACGGACAATTTCTTTAAAGAACAAATCAGCGATATGAGATGCATCATCAGTTTTGTGACATGGAATAAAATATGCCATTTTTGAAAACCTATCAACAACCACAAAAACTGAATCTCTACCTCTTTTTGTTCTTGGCAAACCAACAACAAAGTCCATTGAAATATCCTCCCAAGGTGCACTAGGAATTGGTAACGGTTTGTACAAACCATGTGGGTGTGATTTAGACTTGGCTTGCATGCAAGTTATGCATCTTTTACAAATTCTTTCAACATCCACACGCATTTTAGGCCAAAAGAAATGTTCATGCAAAACATCCATTGTCTTATGGACTCCAAAATACCCCATTAAACCACCACCATGTGCTTCACACACAAGCAATTCACGCATAGAACCTTTAGGAATGCACAGTTTATTTTCTCTAAACAAATAGCCATCATGCCTGTAGAACTTGTCAAATGCAGCATGCTCACAAGCTAAATAGATAGAAGAAAAGTCCGGGTCATTATCATACATTTCCTTAATCAACTCAAAACCAAGCAACTTAGAACTCAAATTAGTGATCAAAATGTACCTCCGAGACAATGCATCAGCCACAATGTTTTCTTTTCCCTTTTTGTATTTGATTACATAGGGAAATGATTCAATGAATTCCACCCACTTAACATGTCTCTTGCTAAGCTTACCTTGACCTTTCAAGTACTTGAGAGATTCATGATCCGTATGAATTACAAACTCTCTAGGCCACAAGTAATGCTGCCATGTTTCCAAAGCTCTAACCAACGCATATAACTCCTTGTCATACGTTGGATAGTTCAATTGAGCTCCTTTCAACTTTTCGCTGAAGTAAGCGATTGGCTTTCCATCCTGCAACAAAACAGCTCCGATGCCTACTCCAGATGCATCACATTCAAGCTCAAACATGTTATCAAAGTTAGGTAAAGAAAGAATTGGTGCAGTTGTAAGTTTTTCTTTAAGGAGATTAAAAGCATGCTCTTGTTTTTCTCCCCAATAAAAACAAACATCCTTTTTCACAATTTCATTCAAAGGTGCAGCAATTGTACTAAAATCCTTGATAAACCTCCTATAAAAACTTGCAAGACCATGAAAACTTCTAACTTGTGCTACATTTTGAGGAATTGGCCATTCTAAAATAGCTTTCACCTTCTCCTTTTCCATTTCAATCCCATTAGCACTTATAACAAAACCAAGAAAAACAACTTTATCCATGCAAAATGAACACTTCTTGAGATTAGCATACAATGATTCTTTTCTTAAGGTGTCCAAAATAGCATGCACATGGTTAAGATGTTCATCCACATTTTTGCTATAGACAAGAATATCATCAAAATAAACAACCATAAATTTTCCAATGAATTTTCTCAAAACATGGTGCATCAATCTCATGAAAGTGCTTGGTGCATTAGTTAAACCAAAAGGCATGACTAACCACTCATATAGACCAAATTTTGTTTTAAAGGCTGTTTTCCATTCATCTCCTTCTCTAATGCGAATTTGATGATAACCACTTTTCAAATCGATCTTACTAAACACAACAGATCCATGCAATTCATCAAGCATATCATCTAGCCTAGGAATAGGATAGCGATACTTTACAGTGATTTTGTTGATTGCTCGACAGTCGGTGCACATCCTCCATGATCCATCTTTCTTAGAAACAACAATTACCGGCACAGCACATGGACTCATGCTCTCACGGATTTTTCCTTTCTCCAACAACTCTTGCACTTGCCTTTGAATTTCCTTAGTCTCTTCGGGATTGGCCCTATAGGCTGGTCGGTTTGGTAGAACTGCACCGGGAACAAAGTCAATTTGATGTTCAATACCTCTTAATGGAGGTAATCCACTTGGTTCATCCTCAGGAAAGACATCCTCGAATTCTTGTAAAAGAGACACAAAAGTACTTGACAAAGAAGTGGTTAATTCGTTAGTGGTAAACTAAGATGAAAACACTCTTTTCTTTAACTATTGCACTCTTTATTTCTTTTGCTCTCACATAGAAATTCTTTTTTTCTTTTCCCTCATTCTTACTTTTCTCTCGACTCTTTTCACTCGACTCTTTTTCAATGCCCTCGCTTTTTTTTCTCTCAACCTCACTAGCTCTCCTTGCTTGAGATAATTTCTGTTGATCTTCTTGAACTTGTTGAGGTGTCAAAGAGACAAGCATGATAGACTTGTTGTTGTGCTTGAAGGTGTAGTGGTTGTGAAATCCATCATAAGTCACTCTACGATCAAACTGCCATGGCCTCCCCAAAAGAATGTGACTAGCATGCATGGCACAACATCACAAAGAACATCATCTTTATAATTGCCAATTGAAAACGAAATTAGAACTCGCTTAGTCACTCGAATTTCTCCACATTCATTAAGCCATTGTAGCTTGTACGGATTAGGATGTTTTTCCATTGTTAAGCTTAACTTTTCCACCATTTCAGAACTTGCAACATTTCAATAATCATTATGCAAAGTTTACCTTGGACCAAACACCTTGTGTGGAAGATGTTCTCCCTTTGTTGATCATCATTTCTGTTTTGCATGTTTAGAGCCCTTCGAACGACCAAAAGTTCTCCATGTTATGGTCCAATCTCCTCCAATTGTTTATCCTCCTCCTCATCATCATCATCTTCACGTTCACTTTTGGCTTCAAAATCATCACCCTTTTGTTTGGACATTGAGATGCAATGTGTCCAACACCTTGACAACGAAAACATTTGATATCTCTATTTCGAGTAGAAGTAGAAGTAGAAATACCTTTACCCTTCTCAAATTCTTTGGACTTGGATGTCGACGCTTCATTTTGGGGTTTAGAACCTGCCCCAAAATTGGATTTGGATGAAGTCCACTCTTTTGTCCTTGAAGAATGAGAACTTGTTGAAAAATTCTTTTGGATTGTTCCCTTCTTCTTCAATTGTCCCTCCACCTTCATGGCTATATGAACCATGTCCTCCAACTCCACATAGTGTTGAAGCTCTACAATGTTTGCAATCTCCCTATTCAGCCCACATAAGAATCGAACCATAGTTGCTTCTCTATCTTCTTCAACATTTGCCCTAATCATGGCAATCTCCATGTCTTTGTAGTACTCATCAACAGATTTAGTACCTTGTTTCATATATTGTAATTTTTGATACAATTCACGAAAATAATGAGAAGGTACAAATCTCTTACGCATTATGCTTTTCATTTCTTCCCAAGTCAAAACCGGTCTTCCTCCATATCGCCTTGTACTAGTTGTCAATTGATCCCACCAAACTATAGCATAGTCAGCGAATTCAATAGCAGCAAGTCTAACCTTTTTCTCCTCGGAATAGTTGTGACATTCAAAGATGAGATCCACCTTTCTCTCCCACTCCAAATAAGCTTCGGGGTCACTCCTTCCTTGGAATGTTGGGATCTTCAGTTTGATGCTTCTCAAATCACCATCCACTTCATTTGTACGCCCTCTTCTACCGTTTCCACGTCTCTCATTTCGATGCCTATATGAAGCATCATCTTCTCCTCCACTCTCTTCCTCCTCGTTATTATTTTCATTTGTGGCCTGAACTTCTAGCCTCTCATTTCGATGCCTATATGAAACACTTTCCTGAATCCGTGCAAACCTTGCAAATTTTGGTTGCATGGCTTTCAACGTAGGATCAACTGGAATATGATCGTCAGTAGAATCCATCCTCACAGTTCACTCGTGTATCACACAAAAAATAAACCTCACAAAACACTCGTGTATATCACTCGTTGGCTTTTACCTCCCCTCAAATAACCTCACCTCTCAAGCCTTTTACCACTCTTTCTCTTTTGCAAAGAAAACACAAGTATAAAACAAATCAAGAACAAACAAGAACAAATAGCAATCAACCAACTTTAGCCCTTGAATGAAGGATGAAAGGAAATGGTCGAGAAAATGATGTGAAAAATGTATTTGGGTTTTTTTTTTCTGGTTTTTTTGTTTGCTTCTTTTTGTAAAGCAAAAAAAGATAATGGATAAAAGAAGGTAAAGATGTTTACTATATGTACTTTTTTTTTTGGTCCCTTTTTTTTTCTTTTTGCAACAACTAGATAAAATGAAGATAAAGTTGTGCTAGCCTTTCTCACTTTTTTTTTCGATTTTTTTTTTGAAACTAAGATATGAATGTAAGGTAAAGCTAAGAATAGATCAATACCAGATGGCTCGTGATACCAAATGGATTGGGATAGGACGAAGGACCCGTTGGATATATTGATCCAAGAACCCCACGTATAAGGTTTGGCAGCGGACTCCCTTGATTGATAATCTGGTTTGATCCACTTTCAGAGCTTGGAAAACCTCGACCCGTTGGCTATATGATCAGCCAAGAACCTCGGTATGGTTGAATGCCACAAGAACTTGCTCAAAGTATCTTGATAAGTTCCAAACAAGTGAAAAACTCTACAAAGAGAATTCAACTCACAAGACAAAGTCTATTTTCGTATTTGATCAATGGTGTCCTCAAATGACATGCTTACAAGCCTATTTATAGGCTAGAATGGACTCTTGAAAGTCTCATATCATTAGTACAACTTAAGACCTTTAGAATGACTCATAAAAAGTGAAAAGTAACTCCTAAACTATAGGTGTGACTTTAGGACATCTAAAGTCACTTATTTAACTCAAAAAGTAACTTAAAAATGACTCTTCATTTTGGTTGCTCCAACTTGGACGAAAATGCATCATGTATCTTCAATTTGGGCCTCCAAAATGTGATATATAGTGACTCAAAACTTCATGCATTGGGCTGCCCACTAACTTGAATAATATTCACCATTTGGCCCAATGTAGATTGGTCTTGGAATTGGGCTTTTATTTCATCAACTGAAAGCATCATGGACTCCTTTATCTTCTTAGCTCTAGCTCTTGTAATTGGTCCACTTTGAATGAACAATGGATCCATCTTCTTGTCCTTGTAGATCAGCTTGGGTGTAGCTCCATCAGTGATGACTCGCAAAGACCTATTAGAGTACAACGAGGGCCTCCCTATCAGCTAGAGTGGTCATCTAAATACTCTTAACAACCCTTTTACAATTACAATGATACGATCTTTGCAAATCCAAAACCTAAGACCATTTCCTAATTGAGACCCGCAATAGGGATACCTCCGCATGGGACGGTTCCTCCTGGGTCAAGGTCCTCGATGAAACCCTCAATCTCCCGGCTGGGGAGCCCACAAGAGACATTCATTGAGCCAATACCCGACTCATTCGCATCCGAATTACCACTCCCAAACGTCACCGTAGCAACGTTCTCCTTCAAACGCCAATCATCAATGTGGTGGCCTTTGGTAATCAAATCTCCCTCGTGCACCTTGCCTTTCCTCTTCCTAGACACCACTTGGAACCCATCCTTGTCCACACTTGGTTGGTTTCGATTTGCTGCTCTTGGGGCCGACGAAACAACATCCATTGTACCTTCCTTGCGCTTCTCTTGGTTGGCACATTCATTATCCTTGTTTCTATGCTCATAACTCGTTGAAGTGCCGGCCCAAGTATCCACCTTTGGACGCCATTCTCGGTGAATGATCTTGGAGACATTGCTCGAGTAGTGCGTCTTTGTTGGCGTTCGGTGGTTCTTACTACCATCACGTTCCTTCCTTCCCAAAGCATGACACTTATCAATGGTGTGCCCAACATGCTTACAATTGGCACAAAACAAAGGTATACGATCCCATGCCACTTTGTGCCTTGATTCTTTACCTAAGATATTGAGAATAATCTCTTCCGTAGGGGGCGTAGAGATGTCAATCTCAACGCATATCCTAGCAAAGGAGAGTCGGGATTGGTTAGTTATGGCATTATCGGCTTGTAATGGCTTGCCTAGGAGCTTGCCGATCGCCATGAGGGCAGATTCCTCAAAGAGATGCGCCGGGATTCCCATGATGTTACACCATACGGCAACAATCGGTGACTCGAAAAAAGTATCAAAATCCGACGACCACTTGAACACCCTCATCGGATGTATATCAATAAGCCAATTCGGATTCCCATTGGGGCCATTTAGCACCTTAGTATAATCAACCACTTCTTGGAATTGTATTAAAATGTGCTTAGCATTCAAGTGTTTCCATGTGAAAGCACCAACTAGCCCCATACCCCCAAAGCTTTTTTGAATTTGAAACGTAGATGGGAGCGAGTGGGAGAACTTCCCGACTAAGGCTAATCCTAGTTTCTCCGATAGATATTTCATTTCTAAATCGGTAAATGAAAGAGATGGGGTACCTTCGTGACAGCCGGCCGTTCCCATAGGCTTCGCCTTGCCGGCATCAAGTGTGATTGGCTTGGCCTTTTGGTTATTGTACAAGGTTGAAGCTCCCTCCACATTCCCCATCCCTCCATGGGAGAATAATTGTTTTGCCTTCTTCCAATCAACCGCCGGCCGGACCAGGTTTTCCAGCGAGGATTCCGGCGGTGGTGCGTCGGAGCCATGGTCATCCTTGCCTCATCTTTGCCGAGATGAGGATGCATAGTACATGGTGGTGATTTTGAATTCAAAATGGCATTTTCCACAAATGCAACAACATTATCTTGCCCATGAAAAGTGGCCTTTGTCTTTTCCTCCTTTTGTGAGTCACATGCACCCACCAACTCACATGCCACCCCATCATCCTTCACGTGGGGCATGGTACTTGCAATGGTCAGCCGGTTTGACCATCTCTTTCTCCATGCTTGATCCACCAAGATTCCGGCCTGCCGGCGCCGGCGACATTCCGGCCATCTCCTCACCATCAAGCCCATCCATTCCACTCGTCGGGATGCTCCCTTCCTTGGCCATTTGGGCTAGAGAGCTCAACATATCCCCAAAAGGGGCGAGCTTGTTTTCCGACGTCCCTTTCCTTTCACCATGGCGTTCCGCAACGAGACTATCCACCATTTCAAAGACCATCTTCTTCCTAGCCCGACTAACCTCCGAACCAGATTCAAGGCCGGCTCGTTTGAGGTCTTGTCGAGCTTTCTCCGGGTGAGGCGTGCCAACCCTTTTGGTTTTAGACCGTGCAATCGAATGAAACTTCCACTCCGGCGAGGAGAGGGGCTGTATCGTGTGTTCCAAGGCATCGACATCCCCTTCCGGCAACTCACCGCCGGACTTCACCATGTGTTGGATGCAACAATCACATTACACCTCCCTCAAAGGGGAGGGAGAGGGAGTGGACGAATTCTAGAGAGAAAGCAGAGCTTCTCTCTCTAACTTTGAGTGTTTGTGGACTACATGGTGACGAGCATCTTACCCAAGTGGTCTCGAATGATCCCTCCAGCCCCTGCTTTGTCGTTCGCTTCATTAAAGGAACCATCCGTGTTGAGCTTTATCCACCGCTGATCCGGGGGATTCCATTTGATTGCCATGGCTAGGGGTAGCACCCTGATTGCCGCCGCTTGTTGAGGAATGGTGATTCCAAGTTTAACTCACTTCCAATGTTTCGGCTTCAAGCTTCCATTGGACATAGAATTCCGAATGAACATGTGGACCTGCCATACCACATTTTGTGGTTTAAACTGTGTGCCTTGGTGGCGACTCCTATTTCTCTCCGACCAGATAAACCAAAGAATGAGGTATGGGGTGGCTCGGCTAAGATGCTTCTGGTTCGGCTGCTGATATCTCCGCCGCGCCCACACTTCAATTCTCGTAGGGATTGTGTCATTGATATGGAGGCGGGGGGACGGGCCTGCGAACCAAGCGTCAAACTCACTCCATACTCTGCGAGCTCCATGTCCCTGGATGAATAGGTGTTGGAGGGACTCGATACCCGGTCGGTGGGGGCAGCATTGGCACTTGGAAGCTAGCTTAATCTCCCGCCACTGAAGTTTCGTGTCGACCGGTACGCGGTTGGAGAGGAGCCTCCAAATGAAGATGGCTATGGAAGTAGTGAGACCCGCCTTCCAAACATTGCCCAGTCCCTGAATGAGCGGGTGCTGCCCTCGGATTGTGTCCTATGTCGAGGCCACCGTGAATTCCCCATGCTTAGAAAGGGTCCACCTCGGGATGTCCTTTTCACCGTGGAGGATCGGGGTGTTGAGGATGCGATCAATGATGTGCTGTGGGATGCCGGCCTGATCATGAAGGAGTTGGAGCTTGGGTTCATCCCACGAGCCATTCCTAATATACTCCGACACCCGAGTGGCAGGACTCCCCCTTTCATCGAGGCTGAGCTCCCTAAGTGGGGTGTTACCGAGCCAGATGTCATCCTAAAAATAAATATTACCTTGGCCCACTAGCCACCTCATATGCGGTTGTGCGAGGGTCCAGGCTCTAGAAAGCCTCCTCCACGTAGTGCTACTCCTGCTCGGTGTTCTTACGGCAAGAGGTGAGGAGTTGAAAGAGTATTTAGCCATCATATATCTTGCCCAAAGGAAGTTTTGCTCCCGGAAGCGCCACCATAGTTTAATGTTGAAGGCACGAAGGACCTCCTTAGTTTTGCGGATCCCGAGTACCCCTTCATCAGTGGGGAGGCACATTTGGTCCCATCCAATCCAGTGGGTCCGCTTCCTCTCACTGTAGAGCCCCAGAAGAATCGAGCCATTTGTTGATCGAGTTGTTTGAGAGTACCGGCGGTAGGCTCAATGGCTTGGAAGATATGCAAGGGGATCGCTCAAGAGTGCTCTTAATAAGCGTGAGCCTCTCTCCAAAAGATAAATGCCTGTGCGCCCACCCTGAGACTCTTCTTGCAATTTTCTCACGGAGGAAGAGGAACATGTCCGTGCGCTTTACACCTCGGTAGATGGGGACGCCTAGGTAGAGGAACGGGAAGGCCCCCCTAGAAAAACCCCCTTTCAACACCATCCTCTTGCCCCATGATAGAGCCGGAAGCGAGACTAATCGCCAAGCCGAGATGGTGAACTTCCAACATTTGCACAACTACCACCATCAATAATCATTATGCAAAGTTCACCTTGGACCAAACACCTTGTGTGGAAGATGTTCTCCCTTTGTTGATCATCGTTTCTGTTTTGCATGTTTAGAGCCCTTCGAACCACCAAAAGTTCTCCATGTTCTGGTCCAATCTCCTCCAATTGTTTATCCTCCTCCTCATCATCATCATCTTCACGTTCACTTTCAGATTCTATCTCTCCATTTGGCTTCAAAATCATCACCCTTTTGTTTGGACATTGAGATGCAATGTGTCCTGTTCCTTGACAACGAAAACATTTGATATCTCTATTTCGAGTAGAAGTAGAAGTAGAAATACCTTTACCCTTCTCAAATTCTTTGGACTTGGATGTCGACGCTTCATTTTGGGTTTAGAAGCTGCCCCAAAATTGGATTTGGATGAAGTCCACTCTTTTGTCCTTGAAGAATGAGAACTTGTTGAAAAAATCTTTTGGATTGTTCCCTTTTTCAATTGTCCCTCCACCTTCATGGCCATATGAACCATGTCCTCCAACTCAACATAGTGTTGAAGCTCCACAATGTTTGCAACATCCTTATTCAGACCACATAAAAATCGAGCCATGGTGGACCCACGCCTGTGCATTACTAAGGACAATTGCAACAACAACCAGGAACACCGAGCCGCCCAAAAGTGATGGCTCGACAAAACCAATTAGAGTACAACGAGGGCCTCCCTACCAACTAGAGTGGTCATCAATGTACTCTTCACTATTCTATTACAATTAACATGGTGCAACCTTCACATCACAAAATCCAAGGTCCGTCACTTAATTGAGGCCCACATAGGGATACCCCCGCGATGAACGATCCCTCCCGGATCAAGTTCCTCGATGAAGCCTTCCTTCTCCCGTTTTTTTTTTTTTTTTTTTTTTTTTTTAATTGAACACCATTACGGTGGAGGGTTCGTGGGTCCCTCATCCCTATATTTCATCAGAAATATTGTACAATGCAAGGCTACACCCAAAAGTGATGTACCGAGATAGACAAATTCGGAGTAGTATGCGGTCCGGTTCCACAAGCCCGGGCCTGGACCTCATCATACTCCCTTCCTGAAACGAAATACAATTGAGCAAAACTAAGACAAAGACCCGTCTATCCATTGTCCTCTTCTTCCAATCTGATATTTGGCACTCCCAGCCGTTCAAGGCGGACCATAGCGGTTAAAAGCCTAGGAGCGGCCTCAATATTGACTTCATGATATTGCGTCGATTCCTTTCCCAATTTAGCCAGGTATTCGGCCACCTTGTTGCTCTCCGGGTGGACATAGTTGAGTTTGAACTTACCCTCCTTCATAATGCCTTGGACTCGCACCATTGTGTGTCGACATGCCGCCGGGCCCCAATCCCTTGATTCAATAGCTTTTTTAGCCTGATGTGAACTTAACTCTACCCATATCAGTGCGCCTCGCCTCTCGGCAAATGCCATACCTCGGAGTGTGGTATCGAGCTCGGCCTCAAGCTCGGAGTGTGCATCGATGGGCGTATAGAAAGCCCCCACCATATTGCCGAGATGGTCTCGGATGATCCCACCTCCGCAGGCTCTGTCCGTTGTCGCATCGTATCTGCCCATGACGTTTAACTTGAGCCATGGTGCATCCGGGGGGTGCCATTTGATAGCCACGGCCCTTCTAGTTGGTTCCTTCGGCCGAGGAGGGGAAAGTGTTAACCCCTCAAAACGAACATCCTTGAAGTGTTTCGCCCGTGCTCGCCCACTTTCCACCAGTTTCTGGACATATAGCCTGACTTGCCAAACCACGTTATAGGCCCTAAAGCAAACCCCATTGTGTCGGCTATTATTCCTCTCCGCCCACAAGTACCAGAGGATGATGCAGGGGAGAGTCCGGGCCATGTGGTCCTTTGTGGGCCGGTTGATTCTCTTAGCCCAAGTTTTGAGTCTAGATGGAATGGAGTCCGAAGGTCGGAGGGGGTGGCTCGCCCCATCAAACCATTCATCAAAGAGCCTCCAAACCATGCTTGCCCCTCGTCCATTAATAAAAAGGTGTTGAATGGATTCTATCCCCGGCTGCCTAGGGCAGCATTGGCATTTTGAAGCCAATGAGATGTGCCTCCATTGTAGCTTTGCGTCGACCGGTATCCTATTCGAAATTAGCCTCCACATGAAGACCGAGATTGTTGTTGAGATGCCACCGTGCCAGATGTCTCCAAGAGCCGGGATACGAGGCCTCCGAGCTCTGTTCGAGTCCCATGCCGAGGACAGAGAGAAATTTCCGTCTCGAGACAAAGTCCACCTTGGGACATCGGGGCAATTAGGGAGGATAGGGGTGCTCATGATGGCCTCAGCCACGTGAAGCGGCATGCCTGTTTGGTTGCATGTGGTTCCGACCTTAGCCCCATCCCACTGTCCATTCGTCCAAAACTCCGCCACCCTTGTCGTAGGTTCACCCCTTGTGTCTAAGCAAAGATCTCTGATTGGTCTATCCCCGAGCCAGATGTCGTCCCAAAACAGGGCTCTTCCATCACCAATGATCCAGCGAATGTTTGGTTGGGCCAGGGGCCAAGCGGCCGCGAGACGTCGCCATGTCGGGCTGCTCCTACCCGAGTTCAGCCGAGCCAGAGGTGATTTTGAGGCACATAAGGAAGTTTGCTCTCTAAAGCGCCACCACAATTTGACGTTGAAGGCCTTCAAGACGTCCTCAAATTTCCGAATCCCGAGACCTCCTTCCGTTGTGGGGAGGCAAATCTGTTCCCAAGCAATCCAGTGTGTACGTCGTTTACCCTCCACAGTGCCCCAGAAGAATCTCGCCAGTTGTTGCTCCAAGAGCAGAAGTGCTCCTTTTGTTGGTTCGATCGCTTGGAACACATGTATTGGGATGGCCTCGAGGGTACTCTTAATCAAGGTCAGCCTGCCCCCGAAAGATAGGTGTCTGTGAGCCCACCCCGAAATTCTCCTCGAGATTTTCTCTCGGAGGAAGAGAAACATGTCGGTCCTTTTGGCACCTTTGTAGATAGGTACGCCAAGATAGAGGAAGGGGAATGTACCTCGAGTAAAACCACCCTCCGTTTCCACCGTACCCGCACAACTACCGTTAGTCTCAGTATTGTAAAAATTGCTCTTCGATAGGTTGATCTTCTGCCCTGAGACGGTCGAGTAATCATCTAAACAAGCTCTAACCCGTTGGATGGGTTCCTTGGCCGCCTGCGTAAATATAACAATATCATCCGCGTAAGCCAAATGACTAACCTCGGAACTTGTCCGTGTAGACTGGAAGGTCATGTCCTTCTTCCCCAAAATGAGCTCATCCAACGCCCTTGATAGATATTCCGCTGCAATAATGAACAAGGCTGGAGAAATAGGATCCCCTTGTCGCAAGCCACGAGTGGATTTGAAGAAGCCCGCCGGTGCACCATTGATTAGCACCGAGAACCAACAATATCCAATGCATCTTCCAATGAGACTAAGAAACGTCTCCGGAAATCCCATACGGCGCATGACTTGGATCAAGAAAGGCCATTGTACCCTATCATAAGCTTTTGCCATATCAATCTTGATTGCAACGTTTGGCGCGGGCCTCTTTCTATATAACTCGTGAAACATTTCTTGAGCTAAGAGGACGTTGTCATTAAGAAGCCTTCCTTTAATAAAACCACTTTGGTTCGGGGATATTACCTTAGGGAGGACGGGAGCCAGCCTTGAGGCAAGGATTTTAGTGATGATCTTATTTGAAACATTGCAAAGGCTAATTGGTCGATAGTCCGACCAAGATACCGGGTTATCCTTCTTTGGTAGTAACACTATCATTGTTGCGGTGATGCTTCGTGGGAGAAACGCCCCGTTGAAGAATTGTATAACCGCATCCCCCACATCCCGGCCAATGATATCCCAACAACTGTGATAGAAGGACGCGGTGTACCCGTCGGGACCCGGTGTGCTATCGGCCGAAATGCTCCATACCTCCCGTTTAATCTCCTCTTCATTGGGGGGGTAGCGAGGCTCTCCAGGTCCGAGGCCAGTGGATGTTGCCGGATCAAGTTCAAATCTGGATCGGCCAAGGGGAGAGCCGAAGGAGCAAGTAACTCTTGAAAGAAGTTAGACGCCGAGTCCTTGATTTCTCTTTCGTCTGTAACGGTTCGGTCTCCCGCAAGAATGCCATGGATTCGGAGACGAGCTCTCTTTTGTTTTACCCAACTCTGGTAGAACTTCGTATTTCTGTCCCCCTCTTTGATCCACCGAACCGCTGCCCTCTGTCTCCATAGGTCCTCCTCCATTTTAAGTAACAGGATGTACTCCGCTATAACCTTGTTTACTCGGCATCTATTGGTCGGGGACGCATCAGCTTCGAAGTCTTGCTGGGCCTCTACAATGGTTGCCTCGGCCTCTTTAAGGTTGGAATGAAGGTTTCCAAAAGTTGCTCTATTCCACTCTTTAAGGATTCTTTTAAGCCTTGCGAGCTTGATTTGCAAGTTTAGGATTCCTCCGGCCTCGGTGGGTTGGCTCCAACTGGATTCCACGACTCCTCTAAACCCCTCGTGTCTCAACCACATGTTCTGGAATCGGAAATTCCTACCTTGCTCCCGTGTCACCTCTGTTTTACACCGAACCAGGATGGGACCGTGATCCGAGGTGACGCGAGGAAGGTTCGTAATCCTCGTTGTCTCGAAAACGCTCGTCCACTGCTCATTTATGAAGACTCTGTCAAGCCTCTCAAAAAGATTGTTCTTTGCCCAGGTAAAAGGTGCACCATCGAAGCCCACATCATCCAGTTTACAATCTTCCATTGCTTCCGCGAAGTCCAACATCTCCGCTTGCCTGTTAGACTCGCTCCCGGACCTATCTCGTGGGTTAAGAATGGTGTTGAAGTCCCCTCCAATAATCCACGGCCGACTCTCCAAGTTGTCCGCAAGGTCTCGCAATTTTTCCCAAAGTGGGTATCTTTCCGAGCGAGTACACTTAGCATAGATAGCCGTGACCGCCACTGGTTGGCTGCATGCCTCCGAGCGAAGGATACTGTGGAGCGCTTGCTCGGAGTCATCCATAACCTCAAAGTCAACTCCCTCTCTAGAAAAGATCCAAATTTTCCCGGCCGTGTTAGTGCCTTTGAAGTTGAGTTCGAATAGCTTCGAATACAACTCCGGGTTTGGCGCGGTGAGTGGTTCCATTATTGCCATGAAAGAAATATTATGAACATTAATTAATCTTTTGATAACGTTGCGGGACGAAGTTTTCACAATACCCCGCACGTTCCAAAACAAAAGGTTACAAGACATAATTAATTGGATGAGGACTTACCCGAGCGGGATGGAGACCGCCCTGCTACATCCGTCTTCCGATCATTTTTGTGCTTTGAACTCTCGCCGAGGCAAGAGGCTACCTCCTCCCCCGTGTTCAGGATTGGGGCCACCACAATTTCCATTCCAATCACATCATCTTCCTCGAGATGATCCGTTTCATAGGCCTCTTCCTCCATGAGTGCATGATATTTATTAATGCTCATGAAGTGATCTAGGTCCCCCTCGGGTGCCCTCGACCCTTCTTCCTCTTGACTCCTCGCCGGGTTGCCTCGTTTGATTGGAGAGGAAGGTCCGCTTGAAGCCTTGCGTGCGGGTCGGCCACGAGGTTGCCAACTCCCGTCCCCCTTAAAGCTCGACCATTCGGTCCCCTTGTGAGAACCTCCTCCACGCCCATTAGGTGTGAAATAAGACGGGTCCTAGTCGTGTCTCTCTCCCCATTGTCTTGGTTCAAGGACCTCCGGGATGCATGTGTTCGGGTAAGAACCATCCTCTTGAGCAACCGAGACCAAGGCCGAAGGAGAAGATTTTTTGCTTACCTCCTCCTTTTCCGGTCGATGCCATTCCGTGACAACCTTGTTTCCCTTATGTTGAGACGATTTTCCTGCCGTATTGTGACTTGTCTCCGAGTTCCTCTTCGCTAACGGGACGTTGTAGTTCCACTTTGGCGGCTTCTCCTTATTACCCGAAGCATAACATGATGAGGCCGCATGACCCACATGCCGGCACTCCGAACAAAATGCCGGAATCTTATCCCATTTTATGTTTTGGATGGACACCCTACCGCACATATCCAAGATAATTTCCTCCGGAACCGGTTTGGTGATATCAATCTCCACGCAAATTCTTGCAAACGATAACCTCGACTTATTAGCCGTTGCACGATCAATTTGGATCGGATTTCCTAGGAGTTTTCCAATCGCAAACAATGCCGAATGATCATAGAGATGGATAGGAAGACCAATAAGATTACACCATATGGCTGCTATCGGTGACTCGCAATAAACATCGAAATCCGGAGTCCACTTGAAGACTCGCATTGGGTGTCTATCCACATACCACACCGGGGTATCCTTCGGACCATTAAGCATCCTCGCATAGTCATTAAGATCATCAAGTTGTATTAGCACATGTTTTGCGTTAATATATTTCCAATTCCAACCTCTAACGAACTTCATATTGTCTAAAGCTTTTTGTATTTGACTAGAGGCCGGAATGGAATGTGAAAACTTACCTACAATAGCAAACCCCAACGTGTCGGCCAATTGTTGTGTCTCGCTCCCGGAAAAATAGATCGACGGGACGCCATTGCTCGACGAAGCGAACCCTATGTTTTTTATCTTCTCCGGCTCAAAAATGTGATGGCCTTTCGGGTCCGGTTGGTTGCGAAGGATATCCGCCATCGACGGTTGTGGTTGCGGCCCTCTTTCCTTGTTCGGATTGAAAAGAGAGCCTTTGCCGAGCATGTGAGGCCCCCCCTGAGATCCCTTCTCCACCTGATTCGGCACCCCATGTTGAACTGCACCGGACGGGTCTTGCCCGTGTCTCGGCCTTCCCTTCGAGAGGAGGGAAGTGCTCGAGATACTCCTGGGTCGGAACAAGGCTTCTAGCGTGCTCAGCGGTTGGTTCGGCGTTATGGGACACGACCCCAATAATTGCTTGGGCCCTATTCGAACCTCGCGTATTGCCGGCGTCAAAATGTTGGAGGGGTTGTGAGGAAATCCAGTCCAAGTCCTCGGCGGAATCGAGGTTAGCTAGGTGCAAGAGGGATTGTTTTGGCTGCATATGTGGCTCCTCCATGCAACAATCACGTGAGCCAAGGATTGGGAAAGAGACCAATTGCCTTTCCTCAATGAAACTTGTCTTTATTGCCAAATCCGGAAAGTTAACTATAGTACCTTTTGTATGTTTTGTTTCCACTCCCCCCAAGCAAGCTAGCTCCCTAGGATGTACCATCTCATCAGCCCCCATAGCAACGGTCATATTATCGCCGCCTGAAGGTTGCGCCGTCGCCGGAGCCGGCGTGGAGTCGGGGTTCAAAGGTTCCAGCCGTTCGGGGAATTCCAACTCTTGGGGTTCCGGGTTACCTACCTCGAAAGGACCCTCCTCACCACCAGTTCCGTCCTTTGGAGGCTCGGAGTAGAGAACAATCTCCTTGCCGGTCAGCATCACTTCTTCCGGCGACTTCTCCTTCAACCGGTCCTGGCTACCTTCGCTACCTTGACTTTCCGCGCATCCCACCACCCCGTCAAGCTCTTCCATAAGATTTTTCTTGAGGCCGCTTGTCCGAATCCCCTCCCCGTCGTCGTCTTCGGCAAAAGATTTCTTGACGTCCGGTTTTGCCGACAGGGACAGAGACGCGTTGAATCGTTTCCTTCCGTTACCTTTCATCACCGGCCGCGGAGTGGATTTCTTCATTTTTAGCCGGTCTCCTACACTCCGGCGGACCTCCTTTTTGCACGCCGTCGCACTTGTAATGGTGTCGCCGGCGGATTGGAACAAGGTTCTCGTTGCATCACTTTCATCGGCAGCCGAATCGTCCATGGTCGACGTCCGGCTCCCCGCGTGTGGCTGGGTGGTTCCGGTTATCTTGTCCGACGGGAAAACCGCCCACCTCCGTTGGAGCAGACGTTCAAAGAGGCCAAGGTGGGATTGTAGAGAGAAGGAGGAGGCTCTCTCAAAAAAGGTGCAGCAATTGTCATTGTTCCTTCTCCCGGTTGGGGAGCCCACATGAGACATTCATTGAGCAAGTGCTCGGCTCGTTCGCACTAGAGTCATCCCGATCGAATGACACCCTGGCGACATTGTCTTTCAAACGCAAATTGTCGATGTGTTGAGCTTTGGAGTGCATGTCTCCCTTATGTGCCTTGCCTTTCCTCTTCCTCGACACCAATTGGAATCCATCCTCGTCCATGCTTGGTTGACTCCCAAGGGGCGCTCGAGGAGCCAACGGATCGACGTTCATTGTACCCTCCTTGTTCTTCTCTTGGTTGCCACTATCTTTTTCCTTGTTCGTGTGATCAATGTTCGGCGAGGTGCCAACCCTAATCGCCACCTTTGGACGCCATTCTCGACGGATGATCTTGTGATCGTGGCTAGGGCAGAACGCCTTGGTTGGTGTTCGGTAATCCTTGCCTCCTCCCAATGCATGACACTCATCAATGACATGCTCAACATGCTTACAATTCTCGCAAAACAATGGGATACGGTCCCATGCTACTTTGTGTCTTGAATTTTTGCCTAGCATGTTTAGCATGATCTCCTCCGTCGGGGGGTTGGAGATATCAATCTCAACACATATCCTAGCAAAAGAGAGCCGGGTTTGATTGATTGTGGCATGGTCCGCTTGTAACGGCTTGCCTAGTAGCTTTCCGATCGCCATGAGGGTCGATTCCTCAAA
This sequence comes from Salvia splendens, assembly GCF_004379255.2. Lineage (NCBI taxonomy): Eukaryota > Viridiplantae > Streptophyta > Magnoliopsida > Lamiales > Lamiaceae > Salvia > Salvia splendens. The sequence continues at coordinate 14,639,359 of NC_056049.1, read as the reverse complement.
AAGATGGGCCGGTAGTCCCATGATATTGCACCACACGGCAACGATGGGCGACTCAAAGAACGTATCAAAGTCCGGTGCCCATTTGAACACCCTCATTGGGTGAATGTCAACAAACCAAACCGGACTCCCATTAGGGCCACTTAAACCTTAGCATAATCAGCCATATCTTGGAATTGAAGTAGGATGTGCTTGGCATTCAAGTATTTCCAAGTGAAAGAACCAACTAGCCCCATACCCCCTAAGCTTTTTTGAATTTGGAAAGAAGAAGGGAGTGAGTAGGAAAACTTCCCAACAATGGCTAGTCCTAGTTTCTCGGAGAGATATGCCGTTTCAACATCGGTAAAGGAGAGATAAGGTGTACCTTCAAAGTCTCCCGCTGTCCCCAAAGGTGTGACCTTGCCGTCGTCGAGTGGGATTGGCTCGTCCTTATGGGTTTTATGTGGAGTTGAGGCTCCCACCATGCACCCCGTCCCCCCATGTGCGAACAAGTTTTTAGCCTCCTTCCATGCATTCGCCGGCGGGACCAGGTTTTCCGGCGGGTACTCCGGCGGCCGGCCGTCGGTGCCATGGTCCCTCTTTTCTCCATCAATGCCAAATTGGGTTTGGATAGCACATGGTGCTGAATTTTTAATTCAAAATGGCATTTACCTCAAATGGACCATCATTCTCTTGCCCAAGCAAAGTAACCTTTGTCTTTTCCTTCTTTTGTAAGTCACATGCCAACCCATCCTCTAGCCTAGGCGTCACATGGAGAGGTGTACTTGCATTGGTCTCCTTGTTTACCATCTCATACTCCAAGCATGAGACATCAAGGTCCCAGCCAGCCGGCGCCGGCGCCGGCGCAATTCCGGCCATCCCCTCACCATCAAGACCTTCCAAATCTTTTGTCAAAGCTTTCTCATCCTTTGCCATTTGAGCTAAGGAGCTCAACATCTCCCCAGTAAGAGCTTGCTTAACATCCGGCGACCCCCTCCCTTCACCATGGAGTTTGCCGACGAGTCCATCAGCCATTTCGAAAACCATATTCTTCTTAGCCCGACTCACCTCCGAACCAGATTCAAGACCGGCTCGTTTAAGGGCTTGTCGAGCTTTTTCCGGGTGGGGCGTGCCAACCCTTTTGGTTTTGGGCCGTGCAATCGAACGAAACTTCCACTCCGGCGAGGAAGGCGGCTGCATCGTGTGTATCAAGGCCGTGGCCTCCCCCTTCGGCAGCTCACCACCGGACTGCACCGTGTGTCGGATGCAACAATCACATTTCACCTCCCTCAAAGGGGAGGGAGGGAAAGAGATCGAATTCTAGAGAGAAGGGAGAGCTTCCCTCACTAAATTTCTGGGGTACGGATCTATCTTAATCTCTCAGAACTTCCAACATTTGCACAACTACCACCATCAATAATCATTATGCAAAGTTCACCTTGGACCAAACACCTTGTGTGGAAGATGTTCTCCCTTTGTTGATCATCGTTTCTGTTTTGCATGTTTAGAGCCCTTCGAACCACCAAAAGTTCTCCATGTTCTGGTCCAATCTCCTCCAATTGTTTATCCTCATCCTCATCATCATCATCTTCACGTTCACTTTCAGATTCTATCTCTCCATTTGGCTTCAAAATCATCACCCTTTTGTTTGGACATTGAGATGCAATGTGTCCAACACCTTGACAACGAAAACATTTGATATCTCTATTTCGAGTAGAAGTAGAAGTAGAAATACCTTTACCCTTCTCAAATTCTTTGGACTTGGATGTCGACGCTTCATTTTGGGTTTAGAAGCTGCCCCAAAATTGGATTTGGATGAAGTCCACTTTTTTGTCCTTGAAGAATGAGAACTTGTTGAAAAAATCTTTTGGATTGTTCCCTTCTTCAATTGTCCCTCCAGCTTCATGGCCATATGAACCATGTCCTCCAACTCAACATAGTGTTGAAGCTCCACAATGTTTGCAATATCCCTATTCAGCCCACATAAAAATCGAGCCATGGTGGACCCACACCTGTGCATTACTAAGGACAATTGCAACGAACAACCAGGAACACCGAGCCGCCCAAAAGTGATGGCTCGACAAAACCAATTAGAGTACAACGAGGGCCTCCCTACCAACTAGAGTGGTCATCAATGTACTCTTCACTATTCTATTACAATTAACATGGTGCAACCTTCACATCACAAAATCCAAGGTCCGTCACTTAATTAAGGCCCACAATAGGGATACCCCCGCGATGAACGATCCCTCCCGGATCAAGTTCCTCGATGAAGCCTTCCTTCTCCCGGTTGGGGAGCCCACATGAGACATTCATTGAGCAAGTGCTCGGCTCGTTCGCACTAGAGTCATCCCGATCGAATGACACCGTGGCGACATTGTCTTTCAAACGCAAATTGTCGATGTGTTGAGCTTTGGAGTGCATGTCTCCCTTATGTGCCTTGCCTTTCCTCTTCCTCGACACCAATTGGAATCCATCCTCGTCCATGCTTGGTTGACTCCCAAGGGGCGCTCGAGGAGCCAACGGATCGACGTTCATTGTACCCACCTTGTTCTTCTTTTGGTTGCCACTATCTTTTTCCTTGTTCGTGTGATCAATGTTCGGTGAGGTGCCAACCCTAATCGCCACCTTTGGACGCCATTCTCGACGGATGATCTTGTGATCGTGGCTAGGGCAGAACGCCTTGGTTGGTGTTCGGTAATCCTTGCCTCCTCCCAATGCATGACACTCATCAATGACATGCCCAACATGCTTACAATTCTCGCAAAACAATGGGATACGGTCCCATGCTACTTTGTGTCTTGAATTTTTGCCTAGCATGTTTAGCGTGATCTCCTCCGTCGGGGGGTTGGAGATATCAATCTCAACACATATCCTAGCAAAACAGAGCCGGGTTTCATTGATTGTGGCATGGTCCGCTTGTAACGGCTTGCCTAGTAGCTTGCCGATCGCCATGAGGGCCGATTCCTCAAAAAGATGGGCCGGTAGTCCCATGATATTGCACCACACGGCAACGATGGGCGACTCAAAGAACGTATCAAAGTCCGGTGTTCCGGCAGCCGGCCGTCGGTGCCATGGTCCCTCTTTTCTCCATCAATGCCAAATTGGGTGTGGATATCACATGGTGCTGAATTTGAATTCAAAATGGCATTTACCTCAAATGGACCATCATTCTCTTGCCCAAGCAAAGTAACCTTTGTCTTTTCCTTCTTTTGTGAGTCACATGCCAACCCATCCTCTAGCCTAGGCGTCACATGGAGGGGTGTATTTGCATTGGTCTCCTTGTTGACCATCTTATACTCCAAGCATGAGACATCAAGGTCCCGGCCAGCCGGCGCCGGCGCCGGCGCAATTCCGGCCATCCCCTCACCATCAAGACCTTCCAAATTTTTTGTCGAAGCTTTCTCATCCTTTGCCATTTGAGCTAAGGAGCTTAACATCTCCCCAGTAAGAGCTTGCTTAACATCCGGCGACCCCCTCCCTTCACCATGGAGTTTGCCGACGAGTCCATCAGCCATTTCGAAATGAGCACACAACTCCCAACATTTCCTTCTCCATGGTGTCATAATTTTTCTGGGCCTGATTGAGCATTTTAGACGCATAAAAAATCACATAGCTTTTCCCATCGACTCTTTGACCTAGCACCGCCCCTACTGCGTAATCACTTGCGTCGCACATTATTTCAAAGGGTAGATTCCAGTCGGGTGCTCTAATAATGGGAGCAGTTACTAGTCTATCCTTCAACAGCTGAAAAGCCTTTTTGCACTCCTCATCGAAAACAAAATCGACATCGTTATGCAACAAGTGAGTGAGTGGCTGAGCAATCTTTGCGAAATCTTTTATGAACTTCCTATAGAATCCAGCATGCCCTAGGAATCCTTTTACTTCTTTCTGATTTGTCGAGTAAGGCAGTTTTGAGATCACACCAATCTTTGCTTGGTCTACCTGTATACCTCTTTCTGATACCACGTGCCCTAGGACAATTCCTTCTGGGACCATAAAGTGGCATTTCTCGAAATTCAAAACCAAATGCTTTTCCTGGCCCCTCCTCAATACTATATCCAAACTTGCCAAACATTAGTCAAATGAATTCCCGTACACAGTGAAGTCGTCCATAAAAATCTCGATGCAATCCTCTAGGAGATCCGAGAAGATACTCATCATACACCGCTGAAAAGTGCCTGGTGCATTGCACAGACCAAACGACATCCTGCTGTAAGCATACGTTCCGAAGGGACACGTGAAAGTTGTCTTCTCCTGGTCCTTGGGATCCACATAGATTTGAAAATACCCACTATATCCGTCTAGAAAACAAAAATATTGCTTGCCCGCCAACCTCTCCAACATCTGGTCAATGAAAGGTAGAGGGAAATGGTCTTTCTTAGTCGCTTCATTTAACTTCCTATAGTCAATGCACATCCTCCACCCAGTAACTAGTCGAGTGGGCACCAACTCATTCTTGTCGTTCTTGACCACCTGTATTTCCGACTTCTTTGGTACCATATGTACTGGACTCACCCATTCACTGTCTGGTATGGAATAAATGATACCTAGGGAGAGTAGCTTCAATACTTCCTTCAGCATCTCCTCCCTCATGTTAGGATTCAATTTGCGTTGAGGATCTCTGCAGGCTTTTGCTCCCTCTTCTAGCCGAATGTGATGCATACACAGATCTGGACTGATTCCTACCAAATCAGAGAGTGTCCACCCAATAGCCTTCTTGTTCCTCCGAATTACCTTCAGCAGTTCCTCTTCTTGTCCCTCGGTTAAGCTGCTGTTAATAATCACAGGGAAAGTTTCATTCTCCTCTAGATACGCATACTTGACACCTGGTGGAAGTGTTTTCAGTTCTTTCTTGCGGACATCTTTTTCCTGGGGTAAGGGATTTTTCTCTAGCTGGGGTAAGGGATCTTTTTCCTTGGTTTTCCTGGGGTAAGGGATCTTTTTCCCTCGGTCAAGCTGCTGTTAATGATCTCTGTAATCGAACGCCTTCATCGCCTCCTCTAGCCCCCCAAGTTTCTACAATAGATCGGCCATAAACGACGCTGCGTTAGATTCGGCGGATCCAGAGGTGTTTCCTGTGTTTTGTGTGTTCTCCATGGCGGAATCTGTAGAATTTCGCAAGAACTCGGAAGAAAAAAATTCGTCGATTAGGGTTAGAGAGAGAATTTGAGAGAGAAAATTTTGGGGATTTTTTTTTCGTAGAGAGAGTGAGTATGATATGGAAAATAAAATAGAGAGCACGGTTATAGCCTGTTGGTTTGGGAAAGGATGGTTTTGCAGGTGGTTGCAGGCGTGACGCGAGAGACCGTACGCCTCCCCATAAAGTTACCTTTTGAAATTCGAACCGGTGCTAACTCCCTCCAAAATTTTACTCCTCAACTCCCTGCCTCATGTGAATACGCTCTGCAATATCACACTTAGAAAAACATCAAACTGAATATGAAACGCCAGACTCCCAGGTCAAGGATATGACAGTATGAAAAAAATTCCCTAAGGAGTCTGGGATTTCGAAAATATTTTTGGAAGATTATTTTTTTCTGATTTGTTTGGGTTTTCTTGATTTAAGGACAGCAATTAAATATTTACACTTTCTTTCAAGTACTCTTGAGATTCCTTGGGTCAGGGCATGGATAAAAAAACTTCTCAATTTACTTGATCCAGGATTTCTTCAAGAACACTTCCTTCCTAGATTGGTTAGGCGATATCCGGGAGTGCGCGTAGAGGAACTTCGTCCACTACACACAGCTCCGAGTTATCCCGAAATACCTTCACACGATGACCATTGACGAGGAAAGGCATAGAATTTGAGGCGCCTCCTTGGATCTCTACTGCTCCATTTGCGCGAAGGCCAACGATAGTATATGGTCCGATCCACTTGGACTTTAGCTTTCCAGGCATCAGCTTAAGCCTAGACTGGAACAGGAGAACTTTCTGCCCAACTTGTAGTTCCTTGGTCCGGAGATTCTTATCATGCCAGAGCTTGGTCTTTTCTTTGTACCACATCGCGGACTCGTAAGACTCAAGCCTCAATTCTTCCAACTCCTGGAGCTGCAATTTCCTCTCTTCCTCACAAGCTTGAGTATTCATGTTAATCTCGATCGCCCAGTATGCCTTGTGCCCCAGTCCAACTGGCAAGTGGCACATCTTGCCGAACACTAACCTGTACGGAGACATCCCAATAGGCGTCTTATATGCTGTCCTGTAAGCCCATAATGCGTCGTCAAGCCTCTTACTCCAGTCTTTCCTTGACGGATTCACTGTCTTTTCAAGTATAGCTTTGATCTCCCTATTTGATATTTCCGCCTAGCCATTAGACTGAGGATGATAAGGTGTAGACAACCTGTGGTGGACTCCATACTTCTTCATCAGAGCTTCTATCGTACGGTTCCGGAAGTGAGTTCCTTGATCCGAAATAACAGCCCTAGGAACACCGTACCTGTTAAAAATGTTAGCCTTAAGAAATTTTGGCACCTCACCAGCTTCGCAAGATGTGCTAGCTTTTGCCTCTATCCATTTCGAAACATAATCCACCGCCACAAGTATGTATGCATTCCCATATGAAGATGGAAATGGACCCATGAAGTCCATTCCCCAGACGTCGAAAATCTCACAAACGATGACAGGGACTTGCGACATTTCATCTCTTTTGGAGATTCCCCCAGTATGTTGACACCTTTCACAATTTTGACAGAATTCGAACTCATCCTTATGCAATGTAGGCCAGTAAAACCCGCTGACTAACACCTTCCTCGCGGTCTTCCTTGGTCCAAAGTAACCTCCACACGCTAGAGCGTGGCTATGATTCAGCACATCCCTTTGTTCCCACTCTGGAATACATCTCTTAATTACTTGGTCAGCTCCCATCCTCCATAGATACGGGTCGTCCCAAAAATAGTACTTGGCTTCGCTTTTAAGTTTCATCTTCTGGGCTCGAGAAATTTCTTGGGAACTGGGCACTTCTCTGGTGACCAAGTAATTTGCTAGGTCTGCGAAACACGGCTTAGCGTTTATCTGGCATTTTCCTTTTTCAGCATCTCATGGACCGTTACTGCCATTATCTCTTCCCAACTGATAGGTCTAGGCGAACTTTCCAGATAATATAGATGTATCTCCGGGAACGCATCAGGTATTGCTTCGTCTGTTTCTCCCTGGTAAATGCGACTCAAGTGGTTGGCTACCTTGTTCTCTGTTCCTTTCTTGTCTCTGACTTCTCAGTCAAATTCTTGTAAGAGTAAAACCCAACGGATTAACCTTGGCTTAGACTCCTTCTTCGCCAGTAAGTACTTTATTGCAGTGTGATCGGTGAAAACTATCGCCTTAGACCCCAGCAAGTACGGGCGAAACTTTTCAAATGAGCACACAACTCCCAACATTTCCTTCTCCGTGGTGTCATAATTTTTCTGGGCCTGATTGAGCGTTTTTGACGCATAAAAAATCACATAGCTTTTCCCATCGACTCTTTGACCTAGCACCGCCCCTACTGCGTAATCACTTGCGTCGCACATTATTTCAAAGGGTAGATTCCAGTCGGGTGCTCTAATAATGGGAGCAGTTACTAGTCTATCCTTAAACAGCTGAAAAGCCTTTTTGCACTCCTCATCGAAAACAAAATCGACATCGTTATGCAACAAGTGAGTGAGTGGCTGAGCAATCTTTGCGAAATCTTTTATGAACTTCCTATAGAATTGTAATAACCGCGATCTAATTTCTCGGAAAGTACGAATTACAGACTAGAAATTTAAAGAAAATGAATGAAAGAGCATTCGTTTATATTCTTGAGTAAGCAAAACACGATATTTAGAATTTCCAATTTAAATCGAGTTTTACAAATTTTGACGATGAAAATAAAGAAAAATACACAAGAATGCTAAGGAGAGAAACGTCGGGGATCTTTTCTTTTCCCTGAGCCAAACCGCACCCACCGCGGCCCGTGCACCCGTCGATTCCGGGCAGCGAGCACGATGGCTGAGGCAATGAACCCGTCGCGGAGACAGCAGCTGGGCAGCCATGTTCTCCTCCAATCACCTCAGCTCCCCCATGTACACCCTGCAGAAATCAAACAAGAAACATGATTTCAATAGTCCTTGTGTCCCAAGCTAAACGCCAAGCAACATTAATTATAAGGTACTTCAAGATCATGAAAAAGAAGATATGTTGCATATGGAGACAAAAGGGAAATCAGCTCTTTTAAGAATGCAAGAGTACATACTCCACCAACCACCAAATATAGCTAACAAGGAGACAAGGAAAATCAGATTCGATCTCTGTCAAAATCCCAACAGACAATTCCATTTATCAACTAAGTACCAGGTACCTACATGGAGCCAAAGAGCAGTTAGAGATGCTGCAGGGTTCTAGTACACACTCTTTCCTATAAGATCCCCTTCATACCATCTATGAACACTCTCCTACACACCATAAGAAATTTCCAGCGACATAGCAGGATTAGAGGAGAAAGCTTGATTATCATGGGATGTTACAGCAAAGGCAGCCTCTCCCCCCATCACAGGTAACCCCACACAATCCCTTTGTCATTCCTTATCATCCATGAAGAACAACACTGCATTATCGTGCTAAAGCACAACTCCTCCACTTAGCAATTTTTACACCACAACAGTAACAACTAAGTTAGGGGATCCCTTCCGCCTTTCTTTTTCCGGGATAAGGTTTGGAACAAGAAACAATAGGCTACCGCCTTTACACTCAAATCAGTAACACACCCACAAGAGTATCGGCAAAAAGTTTAAAACAACTAATCAATCCCAGAATGCTCACCCTCAAATGCATTAATTTACAATAGAGAGTTAGGGAAAGAACTCATCTTGATCCGACAAAGGAGTGAGTTGTATCCGCCATGCCGCAAGGGCTGCTCGGCACTCGCGGATGGGAATAAACGGTGGGAATCCCTCGCCGTCGGTGGAAGACCAGCAGCGGCAGCTGACCGCGACGTCCCAGCCTGACCGCCCGCGAACCAGCGGCGGTGGTGCTAACTGATGGTGAATGCAAAACGGAACAGAGGTGGCGGCGACGAGCCGCGGCGCCCCAGCCGAACAGCCAGCGAGCGGCGGCTAACCACGGAACGGTGGTGGTGACGCCAAAAGGAGCGTCGGCGCTGGGCGGAAGGAATTCGCGTTCCTCGAGGTAGCGGCTGACCTCGGAGACGCCGGTGAGATTCCGTCGAGCGAGGAGAAAGAGAAGGGAGGGGGCTAGGGTTTTTGATGAAGAGAAATTGGGGGAAATGAGGGAGAGAAACGGCTGATGGGGGGGAGTATACCTAGAAGATGTGGGCTTTTCCCATTTTCCTTCCATTGGGCTTTTAATTTAAACTGGGCCAGAGGAAATAAAATAATTTGGGCCGAAAATGTTTAAGAAATAAATGTTCTGGGCCAGAATATTCAATCCCTAGCTGAGCCCGAGAAGTTATTTAATAGTACCATCTACTTGGTTGAAGCCATGCTCCTAAATCAATTCCAAGAAGTTAATGGAATAAAATTTCCTAAGCCGCGGAAGAAGAGAATTTATAAGCCGTGATGAAATAATTCGCGAGAGGTTTTTAAAGCGGACTTTAATAGTCGCAGAAAGTATTTCTTAAAATACTTAAGATAATCCGAGAATTCTAATACCGAACGGGTCAGCCGGTTACAGAACAAATTAAATCACCGTTTTAATTAAAGATTTAAGACTTCTAATTTTAGAAGGGCAGAAATTAAAATAATAAGCACACGCTTAGGCATGCATTCATGCAAGATTGAATGATTACTCAAAGCCTAATTTAAGTACATTATTTTTGAAAAGGGACGTCGTCGCTCGACGAGTAAATCTCAATTCAGACAGTACCCGTTTGAAAGGGTTAAGCAAACGAGGTGGGCTTTTCTATCCTACATTATGTGTGGGCTTCTTTCCTTTTTATTTACAGAACTCTATGAGAATAAGTGTGAACTTTTGAATGAATTGTCATGCCATGTTTTATTTTGTGATTGCCATTCATGGTTAAAACGAATTCGGGTCCCAGTAGGTCAGTAAATCCTACTCGGACTAGTGTACACATAGGGACCGTGAGCTAGCGCAAGGTTGGCCGGTTCGTGGGTCGTGAGCTAGCGCCAGGTTGGCCGACCCAGTGATCGTGGAATGTGGCCACATTCCCGATTCACACAGCTTGACATGGTATATCATCAGAAAGTTAAAAGACTGCAGTCTATTTCAGAAAGAAATAACAGATTTTAGTGACCGGGACTTGTTTTCAGAAAAACCCCGCGTTCACTCAGCTTGGCAGACAATTAAAAGAAAAACAGTTTTCGGCATAAGCCACTGAGTATATCAAGTACTCAGCCCTGCATATTGTTTTCCTTAATGTGCAGGTTGATCGATCGAGGCAGAGGAGGTGTTGGGACTGAAGATGAAATAAAAGAAGGGTAGCTAGTGTAGTATGTCTCCATACATGTTATACTTGTCTTGGAACTCTTCCGCTGCATAGACCTAGCTTTGTCTCAGTAAAGACAATGTCCCCCTTTTCACTCTGATGTAATAATTTGCTATTTTGATGACTTTTAGACAGTATTTCCTTAATTTCAGTAATTATGATGATGTGTTGAGACAGTTTAGAATTTTTAGTCGCGAAATAGCTGCGCTTTCTTTGACTAGGAAGTTGTGGTCGTGACAGAGTGGTATCAGAGCACTTTTCTTTCGCTCTGACCCAAGAACCTTCCTTCTAAGCTTCAGTCCAGAACAGTAGTACTAGGCTAGGAAGTGAACAGAATGATCAGTACAAGATCCCAACACCTCAGCTCGACACGATCAACTGCACCAGAAACAGGGGTCGACGCCCGCTCGTCCAGAAAAGAGAATTTTAAAGAAAGAAAATATTTTTCCAGTTTGAGAAGGAAAATGAAATTTTCTAAATTTTCAGAAAAAATGAAAAGAATTTTCACAGCCCTAAATGGGAACGAAAATGTTTATTTGAGATTTTTGCAAGATGCAACGTGATAGCTGATACTTTGCATGAGATATGCTTAAAGTATCTGTGACTTATGAGCTTGACATGAATGTATAAGTGTCATGTGGACTATATATGCGAACCTAGAGTGCTTTAGAGAAGTACCTTAGGTGGGACATATAGGACCAAGTACTAGCAGAACGAGAATTTTTACCGCCTTCCAAGGTGATGAGACCAATTAACACCCATCAGTTTGGGTAAGCTTCTAATTCTAAAGAATTATGAGAAAGAAAAGACGAACCAGAAAATACTATTGTACTACCAATAGACAGCAATTAAAGGAAGTCCTTTCCTTTGAACACACAGATGGTATGCATATATATATGTATACTAGACGATGAACCAAGAAGTTCCCAATGTCAATATAAAGACCAGGTCATAACGAAAATAGAGTACTTTCGAGCCTGTTCGGGAGATGCATCCCTACATGAACAGAGATCGTACCCGCGATCCACTAAAGTGATCTAATCTAGCGTAACAGGCCCAAGTGGCTACATGACCCAGAAATGATACTTATAGCGTGCTATGAAACACGATGGAGAATGCAATGTTTACAAGAACCAGCGTTCTAAGTTATCGAGAACGATACGAAAGTATGACCTCCAGCTGCAGTTATCAGTTTAACAGCACGAGAAACCCCATCTTGGAATGTATGGTTTCCTAGAACACAGTTATCATGTCCGAGCTCCACAAGAACAGACAAAGGAGTGTCACATAACTAGAACCGATGATTATAATCAATAGTACTTACTTGGATTCCCAATGAGATCCCTTCTAAGAGTCCTTTCAAAGGACAGTACCCCGTCTATTCAGACTTTAGCTTGACTCGCAAGTAACATGTCAGTATTCCTTTTTCTATGCGAGATTTGACTCATTTCCAGTTTATGGACTGCAGTCCTTTGACTCATCGTTCATAAAGAGTAAAGTTTGACTGTGTAAGCTCCGGTCATAAATTCTAAAGTTGCTTTTATCTAGTACCTTCAGAATAAGCTTATTTTTTCACACATCGTCTATGGAGACTTCTTATTGACTCACGTTTTACAAATAGTACGCCACTTTCATTTTTTTCACGAAAGCGGTGACCCAGTTTCAGTTCCCAAATTTGGGATACTTCTATGTTTCAAGCATCGTTATTTGTTGATTGTCCCTTTTGAGCCACAATATAGGGGATCCATATCCCGATTTCTTGGACTCGTGCAATGAAATTTCATTCTTATGATGCTTACAGTTCCGACCCCCAGAATGGTCGCGCCTTTTAAATATTTTCTCAGCGCATTTCATATTGTGTTGGAACTCTTGTTCACCTCCCTATTTTGAAACTGTGTTGTAGCAATATTTTTCCTACAGAGGTGAAATTATTCCATCTCAGTTCCAGTACATGCATTATTCCTAATATCAGAATTTTTCCGCAGTTTGAAGTTAAGGCAAGCATATTGCACTTTTCCCTAACGAGCTTGGCCTAGCTGATTTTTCTGAATAGTTCATTTCAGTGTATTGTCTTAATGAACCTATGAAATCATTGATGTGATTTTGTTATTCCATATCAAGATGCCTTTCAAGCATGACCAATGTTCCTTCATTGCAATCGCCTACGTTTCTAAATTTTTCGCGGTTGATCATTTTAGGCGGTAACGTGTTTGAACCACTATCCTTGATGCTCAGATTCTTTCCATTTGATTGGACAATTGTACTATCCTATTTGCCATCTTACCGTGGAAATTACAGTTAGTTCATTTCCATCCAGTTTTCATGACCTCTCTCATGATTATTTCTAGCTCCCACCAGGGGTGAGCCTCAACTTCTATGAGTTCATCTGAAACCAGTTGAGCTCGTAGTTCTTTGAATGGACAAGATAAGCTCCATTGAACTCAGTACTTTCCTTCAAGGGCGAATATCGATGAAAATTCATATGAGTTGAACAAGAGATGTTGTTCTTGTCCAATTGGGTATTCGGGAGCCCTTCAGATTTTCAGTCATACTTCTTCTGTGTGATATCAGTTCCTATTCAAGTTAAGACTATTAGATTAATCATCGAGTTATTGATACGAAACTATCAGGAAAGGCATAGTCTCAGTTTCTTTCAGATATGCATGACAAACACGTCTCCATGGAGACGCGTGCAAAAAAAAGGATGCACCAACCAGAAGCGTCGCATAACCGACGGCACAAAGCGTTAAAGATTTCACGTTTACGTACCGCTTGTAACAAGCTGGTAGAAGATCGAATATTATGTTATGTGGAGAAGTAACTAGCCTTGAGAGGAGGGACGTCAAGGAATATACAAGGTTTAAATGACGTTCGATGACGTAAAAGACCTATACATATGTATATAACTGTTGATCGATCGAAATGCTTATCCCGAGTAGGATAAGTAAGCCACCAGAACAAAGACTCAACCATGAGTATGTAATGAAAGCCATGGAGAAAATGCAAGTACTTCCGTAGCTTATGTTTGACGAAGTAAATCCCATCAGCAAGAGGGATTCGTCTGAGAGGTGGCCAGGAAAGGCTAAAGCTGGAGAGACATTCGGGGAGAGGAACGCGTGATAGCACAGCTACTCTCACCATCCCTACTATGAAGGGAAAATCGAAATTTTTCCTTAAAGAATTATCGCAAGAGAACGGGTTTAGTGCCCTATAATATAGAGCAAGGACAAACGTTGGCAATAAAACGCGACGAAGTATTCTACGATATGCCACGTCCCAAATTAAGCGGCTCAGAAAGGAGCTGTCGATAGAGTTTTGTGTTAACCTAGACACGAGATCTAGGTCACTTTGGAAAGTCATGCTAGATGATTTCACCACGAATCGCTCAGTCGAACCAAAAGAGCATGGAGACAGTAGCGTTGGGAGAAAGAAGCCAATACCTCCACATGCACAGATCCAGTATTCAAGGTTTAACGCGAGTAGAATAACGTCTATGCTAAATCATGACAAAGAATCGCGGTAAACACAAAAGCATCTTGAAAACGATAAAAGTAGACTACCTCAACTAAGCGAGAGGTTACGAGGTCGTTAGGCCAGCTCAATGACTACGATTACGATCGATACAAGCATTTGAGAACTTAGTATCTGACGATAAAATCTAAAACGAGGAATGGCTTCAACAGCCAGACGAAATGAAACGTCTAATGGATGACTTGAATCAGTCATATTATCTCAGTCACCAGATAGAATGGCGCTTAAGGAACATCAGAACTTAAGATCTAGATACAAGAACTACTAGATCCGCGTTTTATTAGACTCGGTGTGTGACCATGTGGTACACCAGAATTCTTCATGAAGAAGGATAGAACGTTGAGAGTTGAACAAGTTAGCACTCAAGAACAAGTATCCTTTACCGAGAATCGACGATCTTTTCGATCAGCTGCAAGGAGCTAGAGTCTTCTCGAAGAACGAGAAGGAACACGAGGAACATTTGAGGGCAACTTTAGAAATGTTAAGAGCCGAGAAACTCTATGCTAAGTTCAGCAAGTGTGAGTTCTGGCTTAGCGAAGTGAACTTCCTTGGACACATAGTGACAGCAAAAGGGGTCCGAGTGGACCCTGCTAAAGTTGAAGTCGTGCAACGTTGGCAGTCACCAGCGACGCCCAATGAAATTCGGAGTTTCCTAGGACTCACGGGATACTACCGCAGATTCATTGAAGGATTCTCTAAGATAGCAAGGCCAATGACTCAACAGCTCAACAAAAGGAGTAAAGTCAATTGGACCCCAGAATGCGAAACAAGCTTCCGGTTGCCTAAGGAAAAGTTGACCACAGGGCCAGTTCTAGCCGTGCCAGAAGCGGGAGTCGACTATGTGGTGTATACAGATGCATCGAAGGTCGGACTCGGGTGCGTGCTGATGCAGAGGGGTAAGGTGATAGCATATGCGTCACGCCAATTGAGGCCGCACGAGTTGAACTATCCGACGCACGATCTGGAATTAGCAGCAGTGGTCCATGCGCTGAAGATTTGGAGACATCACCTCTACGGAGTTCGGTGTGAGATCTTCACAGATCATAAGAGTCTCAAATACTTTTTCGAACAGAAGGATCTGAATATGAGACAGCGCAGATGGCTGGAACTAGTCAAAGACTACGACTGTGGTATAAACTACCACCCAGGCAAAGCCAATGTAGTAGCAGATGCTTTGAGCAGAAAGACAGCGCCTCAAGCAGCTGTTTTCCTCACACAAGAGGAAGAGCTTATCCGGGAATTCGCCAAGATGCGGCTGGAAATAGTAAGAGCCCCGGAGACAGTGGACAGCAGAATATCCACCTTGGTCATAGAACCAGATTTAAGAGCCAGAATTGTGGAAGCCCAGAGAGACGATGACGCTCTAGAAAAGATCCGTCTCAGAGTAAGGACGGGAAAAGGGGAATACTACCACGAAGAGGCAGATAATGCTCTCACTTTCAAAGGGAGATTATGCGTACCCAATAAGGAGACACTCAGAAATGAGATCATGAGTGAAGCTCATGAGACACCCTATACTGCCCATCCTGGAAGTACGAAGATGTATCAGGACTTGAAGAAGCAATTTTGGTGGGATGGCATGAAGAGAAGCATAGCGTCATTTGTGGAAAAATGCCTGGCTTGTCAGCAAGTGAAAGCTTTGCATCAACGACCCTATGGAAAGTTGCAGCCTCTCGAGATTCCAGAATGGAAATGGGAGCATATAGCAATGGATTTTGTGACAGGATTGCCAAAATCACAACGGGGAAACACGGCCATCTGGGTTGTAATCGATCGCCTCACCAAAAGTGCTCATTTCATACCAATTCGTATCACATACGGTTCAGACAAGTTGGCACAGATTTACGTGCGAGAGATCGTACGTTTACATGGTGTCCCAGTAACGATCACCTCAGATCGAGATTCAAAATTTACTTCTAGATTTTGGATAAGCCTACAGCGAGAGTGAGGCACTCAGCTGAATTTCAGCACAGCGTTCCATCCACAGACGGACGGACAGTCCGAAAGGACGATCCAGACATTGGAAGATATGTTAAGAGCTGTAGTGCTCGACCGTGGAGTGAGCTGGGAGTCAGTACTTCCACTTATAGAGTTCGCCTACAATAACAGTTACCAGGCAACTATTGACATGGCTCCATACGAGGCATTATATGGGAAAAAGTGCAGATCACCACTTTACTGGGATGAAGTTGGTGAGAGAAGGATTCTCGGACCGGACTCGGTAGAGGAAATGATAGAAATTGTCCGACAAATCCGAGGGAGAATCAAGGAAGCTCAAGATAGACAGAAATCCTATGCAGATGCTCGCAGAACGGATTTACAGTTTAAAGCAGGAGACAAGGTCTTTCTGAAAGTATCCCCATCAAAAGGGATAACCAGATTTGGCGTCAAGGGCAAGCTGAAACCGCGTTTTATCGGACCTTACGAGATCCTAGAAACAGTCGGCCCTGTGGCGTACAGATTAGCGCTTCCGCCAAGTTTCGGGAATGTTCATAATGTGTTCCATGTATCACAGTTGAGGAAGTACGTGTTGACCCCAAACACATAGTGCACCAAGAAGAGATGGTGTTAGAACCAGATTTGAGCTATGAAGAAAAGCCAGAAGCAATTCTGGACAGAAAAGTTAAAGAACTGCGAAATAAAAATATTGTGACAGTGAAAGTCCTTTGGAAGCATCACGACCGCGAGGAAGCGACGCGGGAGCTCAAGGACCAGATGAAAGAGAAGTACCCAGAGCTTTTTGCCTAACCGAGACAAAATTTCGGGACGAAATTTTTGTTAAGGGAGGTAGAATGTAATAACCGCGATCTAATTTCTCGGAAAGTACGAATTACAGACTAGAAATTTAAAGAAAATGAATGAAAGAGCATTCGTTTATATTCTTGAGTAAGCAAAACACGATATTTAGAATTTCCAATTTAAATCGAGTTTTACAAATTTTGACGATGAAAATAAAGAAAAATACACAAGAATGCTAAGGAGAGAAACGTCGGGGATCTTTTCTTTTCCCTGAGCCAAACCGCACCCACCGCGGCCCGTGCACCCGTCGATTCCGGGCAGCGAGCACGATGGCTGAGGCAATGAACCCGTCGCGGAGACAGCAGCTGGGCAGCCATGTTCTCCTCCAATCACCTCAGCTCCCCCATGTACACCCTGCAGAAATCAAACAAGAAACATGATTTCAATAGTCCTTGTGTCCCAAGCTAAACGCCAAGCAACATTAATTATAAGGTACTTCAAGATCATGAAAAAGAAGATATGTTGCATATGGAGACAAAAGGGAAATCAGCTCTTTTAAGAATGCAAGAGTACATACTCCACCAACCACCAAATATAGCTAACAAGGAGACAAGGAAAATCAGATTCGATCTCTGTCAAAATCCCAACAGACAATTCCATTTATCAACTAAGTACCAGGTACCTACATGGAGCCAAAGAGCAGTTAGAGATGCTGCAGGGTTCTAGTACACACTCTTTCCTATAAGATCCCCTTCATACCATCTATGAACACTCTCCTACACACCATAAGAAATTTCCAGCGACATAGCAGGATTAGAGGAGAAAGCTTGATTATCATGGGATGTTACAGCAAAGGCAGCCTCTCCCCCCATCACAGGTAACCCCACACAATCCCTTTGTCATTCCTTATCATCCATGAAGAACAACACTGCATTATCGTGCTAAAGCACAACTCCTCCACTTAGCAATTTTTACACCACAACAGTAACAACTAAGTTAGGGGATCCCTTCCGCCTTTCTTTTTCCGGGATAAGGTTTGGAACAAGAAACAATAGGCTACCGCCTTTACACTCAAATCAGTAACACACCCACAAGAGTATCGGCAAAAAGTTTAAAACAACTAATCAATCCCAGAATGCTCACCCTCAAATGCATTAATTTACAATAGAGAGTTAGGGAAAGAACTCATCTTGATCCGACAAAGGAGTGAGTTGTATCCGCCATGCCGCAAGGGCTGCTCGGCACTCGCGGATGGGAATAAACGGTGGGAATCCCTCGCCGTCGGTGGAAGACCAGCAGCGGCAGCTGACCGCGACGTCCCAGCCTGACCGCCCGCGAACCAGCGGCGGTGGTGCTAACTGATGGTGAATGCAAAACGGAACAGAGGTGGCGGCGACGAGCCGCGGCGCCCCAGCCGAACAGCCAGCGAGCGGCGGCTAACCACGGAACGGTGGTGGTGACGCCAAAAGGAGCGTCGGCGCTGGGCGGAAGGAATTCGCGTTCCTCGAGGTAGCGGCTGACCTCGGAGACGCCGGTGAGATTCCGTCGAGCGAGGAGAAAGAGAAGGGAGGGGGCTAGGGTTTTTGATGAAGAGAAATTGGGGGAAATGAGGGAGAGAAACGGCTGATGGGGGGGAGTATACCTAGAAGATGTGGGCTTTTCCCATTTTCCTTCCATTGGGCTTTTAATTTAAACTGGGCCAGAGGAAATAAAATAATTTGGGCCGAAAATGTTTAAGAAATAAATGTTCTGGGCCAGAATATTCAATCCCTAGCTGAGCCCAAGAAGTTATTTAATAGTACCATCTACTTGGTTGAAGCCATGCTCCTAAATCAATTCCAAGAAGTTAATGGAATAAAATTTCCTAAGCCGCGGAAGAAGAGAATTTATAAGCCGTGATGAAATAATTCGCGAGAGGTTTTTAAAGCGGACTTTAATAGTCGCAGAAAGTATTTCTTAAAATACTTAAGATAATCCGAGAATTCTAATACCGAACGGGTCAGCCGGTTACAGAACAAATTAAATCACCGTTTTAATTAAAGATTTAAGACTTCTAATTTTAGAAGGGCAGAAATTAAAATAATAAGCACACGCTTAGGCATGCATTCATGCAAGATTGAATGATTACTCAAAGCCTAATTTAAGTACATTATTTTTGAAAAGGGACGTCGTCGCTCGACGAGTAAATCTCAAGTCAGACAGTACCCGTTTGAAAGGGTTAAGCAAACGAGGTGGGCTTTTCTATCCTACATTATGTGTGGGCTTCTTTCCTTTTTATTTACAGAACTCTATGAGAATAAGTGTGAACTTTTGAATGAATTGTCATGCCATGTTTTATTTTGTGATTGCCATTCATGGTTAAAACGAATTCGGGTCCCAGTAGGTCAGTAAATCCTACTCGGACTAGTGTACACATAGGGACCGTGAGCTAGCGCAAGGTTGGCCGGTTCGTGGGTCGTGAGCTAGCGCCAGGTTGGCCGACCCAGTGATCGTGGAATGTGGCCACATTCCCGATTCACACAGCTTGACATCGTATATCATCAGAAAGTTAAAAGACTGCAGTCTATTTCAGAAAGAAATAACAGATTTTAGTGACCGGGACTTGTTTTCAGAAAAACCCCGCGTTCACTCAGCTTGGCAGACAATTAAAAGAAAAACAGTTTTCGGCATAAGCCACTGAGTATATCAAGTACTCAGCCCTGCATATTGTTTTCCTTAATGTGCAGGTTGATCGATCGAGGCAGAGGAGGTGTTGGGACTGAAGATGAAATAAAAGAAGGGTAGCTAGTGTAGTATGTCTCCATACATGTTATACTTGTCTTGGAACTCTTCCGCTGCATAGACCTAGCTTTGTCTCAGTAAAGACAATGTCCCCCTTTTCACTCTGATGTAATAATTTGCTATTTTGATGACTTTTAGACAGTATTTCCTTAATTTCAGTAATTATGATGATGTGTTGAGACAGTTTAGAATTTTTAGTCGCGAAATAGCTGCGCTTTCTTTGACTAGGAAGTTGTGGTCGTGACAAGAATCCAGCATGCCCTAGGAATCCTCTTACTTCTTTCTGATTTGTCGAGTAAGGCAGTTTTGAGATCACACCAATCTTTGCTTGGTCTACCTGTATACCTCTTTCTGATACCACGTGCCCTAGGACAATTCCTTCTGGGACCATAAAGTGGCATTTCTCGAAATTCAAAACCAAATGCTTTTCCCGGCAACCTCCTCAACACTATATCCAAACTTGCCAAACATTAGTCAAATGAATTCCCGTACACAGTGAAGTCGTCCATAAAAATCTCGATGCAATCCTCTAGGAGATCCGAGAAGATACTCATCATACACCGCTGAAAAGTGCCTGGCGCATTGCACAGACCAAACGACATCCTGCTGTAAGCATACGTTCCGAAGGGACACGTGAAAGTTGTCTTCTCCTGGTCCTTGGGATCCACATAGATTTGAAAATACCCACTATATCCGTCTAGAAAACAAAAATATTGCTTGCCCGCCAACCTCTCCAACATCTGGTCAATGAAAGGTAGAGGGAAATGGTCTTTCTTAGTCGCTTCATTTAACTTCCTATAGTCAATGCACATCCTCCACCCAGTAACTAGTCGAGTGGGCACCAACTCATTCTTGTCGTTCTTGACCACCTGTATTCCCGACTTCTTTGGTACCATATGTACTGGACTCACCCATTCACTGTCTGGTATGGAATAAATGATATCTAGGGAGAGTAGCTTCAATACTTCCTTCAGCACCTCCTCCCTCATGTTAGGATTCAATTTGCGTTGAGGATCTCTGCAGGCTTTTGCTCCCTCTTCTAGCCGAATGTGATGCATGCACAGATCTGGACTGATTCCTACTAAATCAGAGAGTGTCCACCCAATAGCCTTCTTGTTCCTCCGAATTACCTTCAGCAGTTCCTCTTCTTGTCCCTCGGTCAAGCTGCTGTTAATAATCACAGGGAAAGTTTCATTCTCCTCTAGATACGCATACTTGACACCTGGTGGAAGTGTTTTCAGTTCTTTCTTGCGGACATCTTTTTCCTGGGGTAAGGGATTTTTCTCTAGCTGGGGTAAGGGATCTTTTTCCTTGGTTTTCCTGGGGTAAGGGATCTTTTTCCCTCGGTCAAGCTGCTGTTAATAGATTGGCCATGAACGACGCTGCATTAGATTCGGCGGATCCCGAGGTGCTTCCTGTGTTTTGTGTGTTCTCCATGGCGGAATCTATAGAATTTCGCAAGAACTCGGAAGAAAAAAATTCGTTGATTAGGGTTAGAGAGAGAAATTGAGAGAGAAAATTTTGGGGATTTTTTTTCCGTAGAGAGAGTGAGTATGATATGGAAAATAAAAAAGAGAGCACGGTTATAGCCTGTAGGTATGGGAAAGGATGGTTTTGCAGGTGGTTGCAGGCGTGACGCGAGCGACCGTACGCCTCCCCATAAAGTTACCTTTTGAAATTCGAACCGGTGTGCTAACTCCCTCCAAAATTTTACTCCTCAACTCCCTGCCCCATGTGAATACGCTCTACAATATCACACTTAGAAAAACATCAAACTGAAAATGAAACGCCAGATTCCCTAAGGAGTCTGGGATTTCGAAAATATTTTTGGAAGATTATTTTTTTCTGATTTGTTTGGGTTTTCTTGATTTAAGGAAAGCAATTAAATATTTACACTTTCTTTCAACTACTCTTGAGATTCCTTGGGTCAGGGCATGGATAAAAAAACTTCTCAATTTACTTGACCCAGGATTTCTTCAAGAACACTTCCTTCCTAGATTAGTTAGGCGATATCCGGGAGTGCGCGTAGAGGCACTTCGTCCACTACACACAGCTCCGAGTTATCCCGAAATACCTTCACACGATGACCATTGATGAGGAAAGGCACAGAATTTGAGGCGCCTCCTTGGATCTCTACTGCTCCATTTGCGCGAAGGCCAACGATAGTATATGGTCTGATCCACTTCGACTTTAGCTTTCCAGGCATCAGCTTAAGCCTAGACTGGAACAGGAGAACTTTCTGACCAACTTGTAGTTCCTTGGTCCGGAGATTCTTATAATGCCAGAGCTTGGTCTTTTCTTTGTACCACATCGCGGACTCGTAAGACTCAAGCCTCAATTCTTCCAAGCTACGGTTTCATCTCACACGATCCAATAACCCTGCTCGCCGGAACGGAGTCTCCCTTTCATCCCACGGCCAAAGACGAAGAGGGTCGGGACTCCTTTCCTTGAGAGAGGCCGACGTGAGCTGAAATGCACAGGCCTTGAGACTATTTCGGGGGTTAGTCGAATCAAGAAAAAAATGATCTTCGAAATGGCCGAGGAGCTACTCGCCGGTAAAAATGATGAGGAGATGGCGTCGCCGGAAGGAGAGCAGCCTTCCGATGGGTATACGATGAGAACGTTTGCTCAAATGGCGAGGCCGGGCCCCTTCGAAGCAGCTACGGGTCACTTACTCCTTCTCGACCATGAACGGTATTTGGCTGCCGGAATCTCGGACGATGACCTAGTGGACCCACCAGTCAAATCCGGTTTCCGGGAGGTAGTTGAGCCGATGAAGGAGTCGACAGCAAAGATGGAAGAAAAGAAGAAGAAGATTGCAATGGAAATGCTCAACTCCGAGGAGGTGGCCGGAATTTCGCCGGCGCCGGCGAGCCGAAGTGAGCTGGACCACCACCCAACCGGTGCAAGTACAATACATCACATGGGTCCTAGGCTAGATGATGGGGTGGCATGTGATGTGTTGGAATCATGTGACTTGCAAAAAGAGGTAGAGACAAAGGCCACTTTGCTTGGGGAAGAAGGTGTTGCTCCAAATGGGGAAAATGACAATTTGTACTCACAAGCAATACCATGTGCTACTTACCTCCACCTTGAGGCTGATGCACGCATGGAAGACCGTGCCCCCGTGGCACAACCGCCGGAGCCGTCACCGGAAAGCTGGCACCGCCGGAATCTTCGCCGGAAACGCTGGCACCGCCGGCGAATGTGTGGAAGGCGGCAACGAATCATTCCAACCGCTGGGGGATCGGGGTCGTGGAGGGTTCATCGGCCCCAAATCGAAAGTCCGAGCCAATCCCCTTGGACGACGGCAAGACCAAGCCTTTGGGTACAGCTGGCTCTTTTGAAGGTACGCCATCGCTCTCCTTTTCCGATTTTGAAACGGATTTTCTCTCGGAGAAGCTAGGGCTAGCTATTGTCGGGAAGTTCTCCCATTCACTCCCGTCCACAACCCAAATTCAAAAAAAGTCTTAGTGGCATGCGGCTAGTTGGAGCATTCACATGGAAATACTTGAATGCTAAGCATATTTTACTCCAATTTCAAGAGGTGGCCGACTATGCTAAGGTGCTAAATGGCCCTAATGGGAGTCCGAATTGGTATGTTGATTGCCATCCGATGAGGGTGTTCAAGTGGGCGCCGGATTTTGACACGTTCTTTGAGTCGCCAATTGTTGCCGTGTGGTGTAACATATTAGGTATACCGGCTCATCTCTATGAGGAATCAACCCTCTTGGCAATCGGTAAGCTCCTTGGCAAGCCACTACAAGCTGATCATGCCACAATTCATCAAAGCCGACTCTCCTTCGCAAGGATTTGCGTAGAGATTGACATCTCTACTCCCCCTGACGGAAGAGATCATCCTTAATATCCGAGGCAAAGACTCGAGGTACAAAGTGGCATGGGACCGTATTCCATTGTTTTGTGATAATTGTAAACGTGTTGGGCATGAGAAAGAGGATTGCCATAAATACTAGGTGTGGGTCAACCCGAACCCAAATATTTAGTGAGAGAAGCTCTCCCTTCTCTCTAGAATTCGACCTCTCTCCCTCCCTCCCCTTTGAGGGAGGTGAAATGTTATTGTTGCATCCGACACATGGTGAAGTCCGGTGGTGAGCTTCTGAAGGGGGAGGCCACGGCCTTGATACACACGATGCAGCCCCCTTCCTCGCCGGAGTGGATGTTTCATTCGATTGCACGGCCCAAAACCAAAAGGGTTGGCACGCCCCACCCAGAGAAGGCTCGACAAGCCCTCAAACGAGCCGGTCTTGAATCTGGTTCAGAGGTGAGTCGGGCTAAGAAGAAGATGGTGTTCGAAATGGCTGATGGGCTCGTCGGCAAACTCCATGGTGAAGGGAGGGGGTCGCCGGATGTTAAGCAAGCTCTTATTGGGGAGATGTTGAGCTCCTTAGCTCAAATGGCAAAGGATGAGAAAGCTTCAACAAATGATTTGGAAGGTCTTGATGGTGAGGGGATGGCCGGAATTGCGCCGGCGCCGGCGACGGCTGGCCGGGACCTTGATGTCTCATGCTTGGAGTATGAGATGGTCAACAAGGAGAGCAATGCAAGTACACCCCTCCATGTGACGCCTAGGCTAGAGGATGGGTTGGCATGTGACTCACAAAAGAAGGAAAAGACAAAGGTTACTTTGCTTGGGCAAGAGAATGATGGTCCATTTGAGGTAAATGCCATTTTGAATTCAAATTCAGCACCATGTGCTATCCACACCCAATTTGGCATTGATGGAGACAAGAGGGACCATGTCACCGACGGCCGGCCGCCGGAGTACCCGCCGGAAAACCTGGTCCCGCCGGCGAATGTATGGAAGGAGGCTAAAAACTTGTTTGCACATGGGGGGACGGGGTGCATGGTGGGATCCTCAACACCACATAAAACCCATAAGGACGAGCCAATCCCACTCGACGCCGGCAAGGTCACACCTTTGGGGACGGCCGGAGACTTTGAAGGTACACCTTATCTCTCCTTTACCGATGTTGAAACGGAATATCTCTCGGAGAAACTAGGACTAGCCATTGTTGGGAAGTTTTCCCACTCACTCCCTTCTTCTTTCCAAATTCAAAAAAGCTTAGGGGGTATGGGGCTAGTTGGTTCTTTCACTTGGAAATACTTGAATGCCAAGCACATCCTACTTCAATTCCAAGATATGGCTGATTATGCTAAGGTCTTAAGTGGCCCTAATGGGAGTCCGGTTTGGTTTGTTGACATTCACCCAATGAGGGTGTTCAAATGGGCGCCGGACTTTGATACGTTCTTTGAGTCGCCCATCGTTGCCGTGTGGTGCAATATCATGGGACTACCGGCCCACCTTTTTGAGGAATCGGCCCTCATGGCGATCGGCAAGCTACTAGGCAAGCCGTTACAAGTGGACCATGCCACAATCAATCAAACCCGGCTCTCTTTTGCTAGGATATGTGTTGAGATTGATATCTCCAACCCCCCGACGGAGGAGATCATGCTAAACATCCTAGGCAAAAATTCAAGACACAAAGTAGCATGGGACCGTATCCCATTGTTTTGCAAGAATTGTAAGCATGTTGGGCATGTCATTGATGAGTGTCATGCATTGGGAAGGAAGGGTCGTGTTGGAGGCAAGGATTACCGAACACCAACCAAGGCTTTCTACCCTAGCCACGATCACAAGATCATCCGTCGAGAATGGCGTCCAAAGGCGGCGATTAGGGTTGGCACCTCACCGAACATTGATCACACGAACAAGGAAAAAGATAGTGACAACCAAGAGAAGAACAAGGAGGGTACAATGAACGTTGATCCGTTGGCTCCTCGAGCGCCCCATGGGAGTCAACCAAGCATGGACCAGGATGGATTTCAATTGGTATCGAGGAAGAGGAAAGGCAAGGCACATAAGGGAGACATGCACTCCAAAGCTCAACACATCGACAATTTGCGTTTGAAAGACAATATCGCCACGGTGTCATTCGATCGGGATGACTCTAGTGCGAACGAGCTGAGCACTTGCTCAATGAATGTCTCATGTGGGCTCCCCAACCGGGAGAAGGAAGGCTTCATCGAGGAACTTGATCCGGGAGGGATCGTTCATCGCGGGGGTATCCCTATTGCTGGACTCAATTAAGTGACGGACCTTGGATTTTGTGATGTGAAGGTTGCACCATGTTAATTGTAATAGAATAGTGAAGAGTACATTGATGCCACTCTAGTTGGTAGGGAGGCCCTCGTTGTACTCTAATTGGTTTTGGCGAGACGTCACTTTTGGGCGGCTCGGTGTTCCTGGTTGTTCGTT
Source organism: Salvia splendens (assembly GCF_004379255.2). Classification (NCBI taxonomy): domain Eukaryota; kingdom Viridiplantae; phylum Streptophyta; class Magnoliopsida; order Lamiales; family Lamiaceae; genus Salvia; species Salvia splendens. The sequence continues at coordinate 14,613,632 of NC_056049.1, read as the reverse complement.
GCAATTTCCCTTAGTAATGCACAGGTGTGGGTCCGCCTGAACCCTCCACCCTCGTGGTGCTTTTGATTAAAAAAAAAGAGAAAGAGGATTGCCATGCAGCGGGAAGGAAGTCTAGGGGTAGAGACAAGGGTCGCCGAGCATCATACAAGGAGAACCTTTCAAGCCATGCCGCCAAGATCATCCACCGTAAGTGGCGCCCAAAGGCGAATGGCACTCCATCGTCCATTGGACAGTTGGAGAAGTCCAAAGATTGTAACAACCACGCGGAGTACATCGAGGGTACATTGGGTGCGGGATCGTCGAAGTCAAGAGTGGCTAGTAGGAGTCACCCAAATGTGGATGAGGATGGCTTCCAATTGGTGTCGACGAGGAGGAAAGGAAAAGTGCATGAGGGCGATATGCACACCAAGGCTCCACACGTGGATGATTGGCATTTGAAGGAGAATGTTGCTACGGTGACATTTGGGAGTGTCCCATCGGGTGCGAATGACGCGAGCTTTAGCTCCATGAGTGTCGCATGTGGGCGCCCCAACCGGGAGATAGAGGGCCACATCAAGGACCTTGATCCAGGAGGGCATGTACCTAGCGGAGGTATCCCTATTGCGGGCCTTAGCTAGGTGATGGACAGAAGTGTTGGGGATACAAAGGTTGTATCAAATGGTAATTGGATTTTGAGAGTATATAGATGACCACCTCTAGTTGTTAGGGAGGCCCTCGTTGTACTCTAATTTGTCATGCCTTGGCGAGTCGTCACTTTTGGGCGACTCGGTGTATGTTTGTTTGTAACCAATGGTTTTGGTAATGCACAGGTGTGGGTCCGCCTCAACCCTCCGCCCTTTGGGGTGTGTTCGATTAAAAAAAAAGCCTCAATTCTTCCAACTCCTGGAGCTGCAATTTCCTCTCTTCCTCACAAGCTTGAGGATTGATGTTAATCTCCTTGACCGCCCAGTATGCCTTGTGCTCCAGTCCAATTGGCAAGTGGCACATCTTGCCGAACACTAACCTGTACGGAGACATCCCAATAGGTGTCTTATATGCTGTCCTGTAAGCCCATAATGTGTCGGTCGTCAAGCCTCTTACTCCAGTCTTTCCTTGACGGATTCACTGTCTTTTCAAGTATAACTTTGATCTCCCTATTTGATATTTATGCCTAGCCGTTAGACTGAGGATGATAAGGTGTACACAACCTGTGGTGGACTCCATACTTCTTCATCAGAGCTTCTATCGTACGGTTCCGGAAGTGAGTTCCTTGATCCAAAATAACAGCCCTAGGAACACCGTACCTGTTAAAAATGTTAGCCCTAAGAAATTTTGGCACCTCACCAGCTTCGCAAGATGTGGTAGCTTTTGCCTCTATCCATTTCGAAACATAATCCACCGCCACAAGTATGTATGCATTCCCATATGAAGATGGAAATGGACCCATGAAGTCCATTCCCCAGACGTCGAAAATCTCACAGACGATGACAGGGACTTGCGGCATTTCATCTCTTTTGGAGATTCCCCCAGTATGTTGACACCTTTCACAATTCTGACAGAATTCGAACTCATCCTTATGCAATATAGGCCAGTAAAACCTGCTGACTAACACCTTCCTCGCGGTCTTCCTTGGTCCAAAGTGACCTCCACACGCTAGAGCGTGGCTATGATTCAGCTCATCCCTTTGTTCCCACTCTGGAATACATCTCCTAATTACTTGGTCAGCTCTCATCCTCCATAGATACGGGTCGTCCCAAAAATAGTACTTGGCTTCGCTTTTAAGTTTCATCTTCTGGGCCCGAGAAATTTCTTGGGAACTGGGCACTTCTCTGGTGACCAAGTAATTTGCTAGGTCTGCGAACCACGGCTTAGCGTTTATCTGGCATTTTCCTTTTTCAGCATCTCCTGGACCGTTACTGCCATTATCTCTTCCCAACTGATATGTCTAGGCGAACTTTCCAGATAATATAGATGTTCCTCCGGGAACGCCTCAGGTATTGCTTCGTCTGTTTCTCCCTGGTAAATGCGACTCAAGTGGTCGGCTACCTTGTTCTCTGTTCCTTTCTTGTCTCTGACTTCTCAGTCAAATTCTTGTAAGAGTAAAACCCAACGGATTAACCTTGGCTTAGACTCCTTCTTCGCCAGTAAGTATTTTATTGCAGCGTGATCGGTGAAAACTATCGCCTTAGACCCCAGCAAGTACGGGCGAAACTTCTCAAATGAGCACACAACTCCCAACATTTCCTTCTCCGTGGTGTCATAATTTTTCTGGGCCTGATTGAGCGTTTTTGACGCATAAAAAATCACATAGCTTTTCCCATCGACTCTTTGACCTAGCACCGCCCCTACTGCGTAATCACTTGCGTCGCACATTATTTCAAAGGGTAGATTCCAGTCGGGTGCTCTAATAATGGGAGCAGTTACTAGTCTATACTTCAACAGCTGAAAAGCCTTTTTGCACTCCTCATCGAAAATAAAATCAACATCGTTATGCAACAAGTGAGTGAGTGGCTGAGCAATCTTTGCGAAATCTTTTATGAACCTGTATACCTCTTTCTGATACCACATGCCCTAGGACAATTCCTTCTGGGACCATAAAGTGGCATTTCTCGAAATTCAAAACCAAATGCTTTTCCTGGCACCTCCTCAACACTATATCCAAACTTGCCAAACATTAGTCAAATGAATTCCCGTACACAGTGAAGTCGTCCATAAAAATCTCGATGCAATCTTCTAGGAGATCCGAGAAGATACTCATCATACACCGCTGAAAAGTGCCTGGCGCATTGCACAGGCCAAACGACATCCTTCTGTAAGCATACGTTCCGAAGGGACACGTGAAAGTTGTCTTCTCCTGGTCCTCGGGATCCACATAGATTTGAAAATACCCACTATATCCGTCTAGAAAACAAAAATATTGCTTGCCCGCCAACCTCTCCAACATCTGATCAATGAAAGGTAGAGGGAAATGGTCTTTCTTAGTCGCTTCATTTAACTTCCTATAGTCAATGCACATCCTCCACCCAGTAACTAGTCGAGTGGGCACCAACTCATTCTTGTCGTTCTTGACCACCTGTATTCCCGACTTCTTTGGTACCATATGTACTGGACTCACCCATTCACTGTCTGGTATGGAATAAATGATACCTAGAGAGAGTAGCTTTAATACTTCCTTTAGCACTTCCTCCCTCATGTTAGGATTCAATTTGCGTTGAGGATCTCTGCAGGCTTTTGCTCCCTCTTCTAGCCGAATATGATGCATGCACAGATCTGGACTGATTCCTACCAAATCAGAGAGTGTCCACCCAATAGCCTTCTTGTTCCTCCGAATTACCTTCAGCAGTTCCTCTTCTTGTCCCTCGGTCAAGCTGCTGTTAATAATCACAGGGAAAGTTTCGTTCTCCTCTAGATACGCATACTTGACACCTGGTGGAAGTGTTTTCAGTTCTTTCTTGCGGACATCTTTTTCCTGGGGTAAGGGATTTTTCTCTAGCTGGGGTAAGGGATCTTTTTCCTTGGATTTCCTGGGGTAAGGGATCTTTTTCCCTCGGTCAAGCTGCTGTTAATAATCTCTGTAATCGAACGCCTTCATCGCCTCCTCTAGCCCCCCAAGTTTCTGCAATAGATCAGCCATGAACAACGCTGCGTTAGATTCGGCGGATCCAGAGGTGCTTCCTGTGTTTTGTGTGTTCTCCATGGCGGAATCTGTAGAATTTCGCAAGAACTCGGAAGAAAAAAATTCGTTGATTAGGGTTAGAGAGAGAATTTGAGAGAGAAAATTTTGGGGATTTTTTTTTCGTAGAGAGAGTGAGTATGATATGGAAAATAAAAAAGAAAGCACGGTTATAGCCTGTAGGTATGGGAAAGGATGGTTTTGCCGGTGGTTGCAGGCGTGACGCGAACGACCGTACGCCTCCCCATAAAGTTACCTTTTGAAATTCGAACCGGTGTGCTAACTCTCTCCAAAATTTTACTCCTCAACTCCCTGCCCCATGTGAATACGCTCTGCAATATCACACGTAGAAAAACATCAAACTGAAAATGAAACACTAGACTCCCAGGTCAAGGATATGACAGATAGTCCGTCCTAAGTTTTGAGAGAGAAGCTCCTCCTTCTCTCTAGATTTGGCCACTCTTCCTCCCTCCCTTTGAGGGAGGTGAAATGTGATTGTTGTATCCGATACATGGTGAAGTCTGGTGGTGAGCTACCGGAGGGGGTGGCCGCGGCTTTGGTTCACACGATGCAGCCCCTCTCTTCGCCGGAGTGGAAGTCCGGTGGTGAGCTACAGGAGGAGAGTAGCTTCAATACTTCCTTCAGCACCTCCTCCTCATGTTAGGATTCAATTTGCGTTGAGGATCTCTGCAGGCTTTTGCTCCCTCTTCTAGCCGAATGTGATGCATGCACAAATCTGGACTGATTCCTACCAAATCAGAGAGTGTCCACCCAATAGCCTTCTTGTTCCTCCGAATTACCTTCAGCAGTTCATCTTCTTGTCCCTCGGTCAAGCTGCTGTTAATAATCACAGGGAAAGTTTCATTCTCCTCTAGATACGCATACTTGACACCTGGTGGAAGTATTTTCAGTTCTTTCTTGCGGACATCTTTTTCCTGGGGTAAGGGATTTTTCTCTGTCGACTCAGTTGTTATTCCCTTCGTAGACTCAGTAGAACTTTCCATGCTCGCCATATAAGGTGTCTTCCTTGATCTAGCTAGCTCCGGGTTCGTGCAGAATTCCAGAATTGCTTCGGCTAGCTCCTCATCTGATAACTCACTCGTTTTCATTGCTTGACACCACCCTGCTACTTCTCTATCAATAGCATGACTCATCTCAGAATTCACAATCTGCTCCTACATTAATTCGGTCTCAAGATATTTCTGGACCAAGTGGTTAATAACATCTATAGCATGCAAATTTTCAACGTCAAGAGGTTTCTTCATTGCCTCATCTATGCTGAATCTATATTTCTCCCCATTGTAATCAAGGCAAATGGTGCCATCAATGATAGTCTTAGCGGTACGTAGGAAAGGTCTCCCTAAAAGTACTCCGCCAGACTCTGCAAACTCACTATCACTCATCCTAATCACATGGAAATCAGCTGGGTACAAGAAGTCATATACCTTTACTATCACGTTCTCAAGCACTCCTTCAGGACAAATGCATGACCTGTCTGCCAATTGGATCACAACTTTCGTGTCCACCATGCCTACCCCTACTAACTTCTTGTATATAGAAAGTGGTAACACATTTATGGATGCACCTAAGTCACACATAGCATGTTCGATTTTCACATCACCAATAGAGATGGGCAAAGTAAACATACCTGGATCATTGCATTTCGAAGGCATCCTCCGCTTCTGAATTACCGCGGACACATTCTCGCCTATCAGAATTTTTCCTCTAGGTCTCGCCTTACCAGCTATAAATTCCTTGATAAACTTGCTAAACAATGACAATTTCAGAGCCTTTAAGAATGGTAGATTGATTTCTAGCTTCCCAAAAATGTCCATAAATCTACCGGCTCATCCTTCTTTTTCTTTACTTCCCCTCGGCTTGGGAATGGTTTCGGTCGCTTCCCTGTTCTTGTAGAGCTACGGCCGAGAATTCTTCGACTTCTTTCTTCTCCTCCCCCCTTACCAACTCTGGCCATGGATCAAGGAAAAATGGTTCAGTTTCTCCAGGCAATGGTTTCTCCAAATCTCCTGCCCTGAGTTCATCTCTAATCATGGGATTGTTTGCAGCCAAGTTCCTCGGTCTAGAGGTTATACCCCCTGTCTCCTTGCCCTCGGTGGGATATGTGACTTCCTTCGGTCTCATTGCTGGGCCTTCGTACCCCTTCCCAGACCTTAAGGTAATTTGGCTAATAATGCCCTTATCAGGCGGTTTTACTAAGGCAGGAATTTTACCCTCATTACCTCGCATGTCACTTAAGGAAGTAGCAATATGTGACAGCTGCCTTGCTAACATATCCATTGCCGCCTTTTGTTCTTGCTGAGCATCCTGAAGCTTGTGGACTACGTCATTGTTCGACTGTAAGTTGTTCTGCATGTGCTGCTGAGAACTGATGAGGTCGTGCACCATTTCATCAAGATTAAAGTGACGACTCGCCAAGGCATGACAAATTAGAGTACAACACGGGCCTCCCTAACAACTAGGGTAGTTATCTATGTACTCTCAAAATCCTATTACGATTTGATGCAGCCTTTGCATCCCCAAAACCTTTGTCTATCACCTAGTTAAGGCCCGCAATAGGGATGCCTCCGCAAGGGACACACCCTCCTGGATCCAGGTCCTCGATGAGGCCCTCTATTTTCCGATTGGGGGGCCCACATGCGACATTCATGGAGCTAAAACTTGAGTCAATTGTAGGGCTGCCAATTTTCGACACGACACGATAATCTGACATGAATCCGCAGGAAATTATTGGGTTGGGGTCAAGTCTTATTGGATTCGTGTCCTTATCGGGTTGACCCATTAAGAACCCGATAATTTCGGGTTGGGTTCGGGTTGGATGCAGGTCGGATACGGGTAACCCATTAAGAAATAATATTATTATTTTTATTATTATTTAAAAAATATATATTACTTTGATTTTTTAATTTCTTATAAATTAGGTTTAAATAGTATAAAACGAATTTTAATTGTGTAAATTAGGTTAAAAATTAAGATTTAATAGTGTAATATTAGGTTTTAATCGTGTAATATCAGGTTCGAATTTTTATCGTGTCGTGTCAACCAATATTATATCGTGTCGATAACGGGTTCGTGTCGGGTGCGGGTCGTGTTCGGATTTGAAGGTAGCAGGTCGGGTTCGTGTTCGGATTTACAGTTTCCTTAACAGGTCGGGTTCAGGTTAGGCCTTATTGGGTTGGGTCATTATCAGATTGACATTATAACGACCCAATCCGCACGATTTGCCAGCCCTAGTCAATTGTACCTGATTTAACACTCCCAAACGTCACCGTAGCAACATTCTCCTTCAAATGCCAATCATCAAAGTGTGGAGCCTTGGTGTGCATAACTCCCTCATGTACCTTTCCCTTCCTCTTCCTCGACACCAATTGGAAGCCATCCTCGTCCACATTTGGTTGCCTCCTACTAGCCACTCTTGGCTTTGACGGTCCCGCACTCGAAGTACCCTCAGTGTTCTCCATGTGGTTGTTACAATCTTTAACCTTCTCCAAATGTCCAGAGGTCGATGCAGCGCCAGACCAAGCCTCCGCCTTTGGGCGCCACTCACGTTGGATGGTCTTGGCGGTATGGCTCGCGTGGTTCTCCTTGGATGTTGCTCGGCGATCCTTTTGTCTACCCCGAGCCTTCCTTCCAGCTGCATTTCAATCCTCTTCCTCATGCCCAACATGTTTGCAATTAGCGCAAAACAATGGAATACGGTCCCATGCCACTTTGTACCTTGAATCTTTGCCTCGGATATTAAGGATGATCTCTTCCGTCGGGGAAGTAGAGATGTCAATCTCTACACAAATCCTCGCGAATGAGAGCCGGCTTTGATGGATTGTGGCATGGTCGGCTTGTAGCGGCTTGCTTAGAAGTTTACCAATTGCCATGAGAGCCGATTCCTCAAAGAGATGCGCCAGGATTCCCATGACGTTACACCAAACGGCAACAACCGGCGACTCGAAGAATGTATCAAAGTACGGCACCCACTTGAACACCCTCATCGGGTAGATATCGTCATACCAATTGGGGTTCCCATTGGGGCCATTTAAGACCTTAGCGTAGTCGGCTATCGCTTGGAATTGAATTAAAATGTGCTTAGCTTTCAAGTATTTCCAAGTGAAAGAACCCACTAACCCCAAACCTCCAATGCTTCTTTAAATTTGGGAGGAAGATGGGAGCGAGTGTGAGAATTTTCCAACGACGGTTAGCCCTAACTTCTCCGAGAGGACATCCGTTTCTGAATCGGAGAAGGTAAGGGATGGTGTGCCTTCCAAGCATCCGACCTTCCCCACGGCCTTAATCTTGGTGTCATCCAAGGGGATTGGCTCGGCCTTAAGGGGCATGTGTGAGGCTGATTCTCCTTCCCGGCTCCCCGACCCCCCTTGGTGGTGGAGAAGTTTCGCCACCTTCCAAGCTCCCACCGGCGGCCCCATGTTTTCCGGCTAGTTTTCCGGCGTCTGAGCGGTGGGAGGTCGGCCCCCTTGTTTTCACCATGGCCGATTGGTAGGGGAGGAGGGTGTGTGGCACATGGAGTAGAATTGGAATTCAAATTGCCACTTACCAAAAGAGAGCCAACACTTCCTTCCCCCCACATCAAGACAAGGAATCACATGGACCCTTGTACCTTCCACGTGCTGATGGTTGACCAGCACCCCTCTCCTTGGGTGTTACATCATCGTTCAGGCTGGCCGGCGCCGGCGAAGTTCCGGCTACCCCCTCATAATCGGGTTCCTCCAAATCACCCGTTGGCGCGCTTCCCTCATTAGCCATTTGAGCTAATGCGTTCAGCATCTCCCCAACACAAGCATGTTCAACCTCCGGCGACCTCCTCCTCTTCTTAGCCCTACTCACCTCCGAGCCCGTTTCAAGGCCGGCACGCTTGAGGGTTTGCCGTGATTTCACCGGATATGGGGTTCCTATCCTCTTTGTTTTTGGCCGGTCCAACGCTGAGAAGGTCCATTCCGGTGTATAGAGGGTGCGCGACGCATGGATAACGCGCCTGTGGCCTCCTCCTCCGGCACCTCGCCACCGGCCTTCACCATTGAGGCGGGTGCGAGCGCATATCACCACCGACCGAGCAAAGTGAGCCTTGGCCGAGAGACCACGCACGTTCCCTCGCCTGACCCGTCGGCGGGGAGGTCGGCTAGATTACCGTCGGCGTTGGAAAATCTAGAGAGAGAAGTTAGAGAGCGTTTCCAATTGTCTTCAACCCGTTGGCTATATGGAAGGTTGGTTACCCTTGTCGCCTCAAACGCGTTGGTCCATGCCTCACTAACGAACAACCGGTTCAACCTTTCAAATGGCCCGTTTTTAGCCCATGTGAAATCCGCACCATCGTATCTTGGGTCCACGCAAAGTAGACTTTGTCTTTACCTCTTTTTGTAAGTTACATGCTTCCAAAACCTAACATGCCACCCCACCATCTAGCTTAGGATCCATTGGATGTAATGTACTTGCAACGGTAGCTGTTTGACCAGTTCACTCTGGCACGCCGAAGCCGGCGACATTCCGACCACCTCCTCAGAGTTGAGCTTTTCCTTTACAATCGTGGGAGATCGCCCGTCATTTGCCATTTGAGCTAACGAGCTCAACATCTCCCCAATACGGACTTGCCCTATTTTCGACGATCCCTTCCCTTCACCATGGGTCTCGACGGCTAGATTCTCGACCATTTTAAATACCATCTTCTTTTTGGCCCTACTAACCTTCGATCCAAATTCAGAGCCGGCACAAATGAGGGCTCGTCGTGGTTTCTCCGTCAAGGAGAGGGGCTGCGTTGTGAAGCTTACAACCGTGGCATCCCCCTCCGGCAGCTCACCACTGGATTTCACCATGAAATCAGGTGCAAACACACGTCGCCTACGGCTGGACACGAGATACCTTGGCCGAGAGACTGAGCGTGCCCCTCAGCTGCTCGGTGGGGAAGTCACCTAGGTTATCGTCGACGTCGAGGAGTTTTAGAGAGAGAGACTACGAACTACGGTATTCCTTGTCTTAATATACCTGATACTAATAATACTGAACTTGCAGATCGCATGGGGCTCGCCCTGATTGGAAAATTCTCACACTCCATCCCAGCCCCCCACTTTATTCGCAAGGCCCTATCCAACTTCAAATTGAAAGGTACGCTAAATTGGAACTTCATTAATGCTAAGCATATCCTCATTACGAAAAAAGATCAGTGAAACGGAATTAAAAGAGAGAGAAGCTCTCCCTTCTCTCTAGATTCTCCCACCCAACCATCACAAGTTTGCTGCTCCGCCGGACGTTGAACACCCGCTTCCTACCACTCCCACGTCTCATTCACCTCGTGCGCAACCCTCACCAACACTCACTCCAAACTCGTCGCTCCAAAACCTTGAATCTCCTCTTTGGCCGGAAACGAGAGCCAACTCACCCCGAAACCTCTCACAACCGGCCTTGCGAGGACGTCACTAGGCCGGCCATGCCGGAACCCTCACCGAACCCTACCCCTCCCTCGCCGGACCCCGAGGAGGCGAGGACTATCCCGGACCAACAAATGGTCTTCCTCTCGAATGAGGACACAACTTCGAAGCTACCGGCCATAGGTGCGAAAAAGAAAACCAAGAAGAGTCGGATTGTGGATAGAAAGAGCACCCCGGCTCCCTCTTCCAAAGGAACCGGTCGGAAAAGGTTCGTGCCTTCACCTCTCCCGGAGGATAAGCAACTTCGGAAGAAACTCTCCTTTGGGGCGGATGAAGGGTCTCCCTCCGAGACGTTGAAACGTAAGGGACCCCTTTTTCCGGCAACCCTATCGCCGGACAAGGAGGGGACTCCTACGGAGTCCACGGGCGACTTCATGGTCGACAACACGGAAAAAGAGCATAGCGATGATACCGAGGAGATCCTACCCTCCGGCGACGGCCGGTCGACCGTTGGAGCAAGTAGAGATCCAGCAGCGTACGTCCCCCCACCTCTTCATGCTGGCCAACGTGATGCACAACACCCCGTGGTGGTTGGAGTAGTCAGCTCGCCAAATTTGGATAAAGGAACAAAATCCCTTTTGAAAAGCTCCTTTGTCCCTTACCATCCTAACGGAGGCGTCACATGTGCTGACAGGGTATCTTGGGAGATACGATTGTCAACATCCCTAATTTGGTAAGAGAAACAAATCCCCTCTTGGAAAGTAGCATGGTCCCATACCAACTAGACGAGTCACATGGTGCATTGGTCGCGGGTAGCGAGATGGGTGGGAAAAAGGACAACATCCTCCATCTTGCCTCTATGGACATGGAGGAAATGATTGACAACAAGGCGGCGCAGCCCCTTATCATTCCCAATCACTCGGAGGTTGAGCTCTCGTCGGCCGAGTCCCCTTCTCTCCGGCCGACGGCCACCGCTCCACCAGAGCCAATGCTTTGGGAATCGCATGCTCCATCCTACGAGGACTTCCTACCCCTTGAGAGGGTGAGAACTCGTAGACTTTGGGACTCCTTCGAAAATGGACGTCCGAAGCCCGGAAATGCAGGTGTATGGCCGAAGCCAAAGACGGGTGGCCAGCCATCCCACGTCATGTTGGAAAGGGATGAGGGTCGGGTCGGGTCGATACCAATCGTGCCCCGATTTCAGTGCCGAGGAACAAGCAAACGTCGGGCGTCACGGACGTCTCGGACGTCTCGGGAGTCTCGGGCATGTCGGGTGTCTCGGGCGTCTCGGGCGTCTCGGGGGTTCCGTGCGCTTCGGCCGTTACGGGGGCTTCGGACCCTCACAAGATTGGGTATGCTCCGGAGAAGCCCCAAGCCAACCCCGGTCAACCGAGCCGATACTCTGTGGCTAGAACAGGAGGGATGTCGAGCAAAAACACGAATGTCCCGAACCAGGCCGGTAGTAACGACACCAACCCGAAACCAAACCACACTCTAAAAACAATGGCGGACCTGTTCTGGGGAATTCCAAACACCGACAGGCCACAAGTCTTTGTCCCTGAGAATATCCTGAACATTTTTTTTTTCAAACACCTATACGGTGGAGGGTTCGTGGGTCCCTCATCCCTACAGAGCAAAATAGTTCTCGGTTACAATTGCCCTAACTCAAGACATAAGATTACACGTAGCTTTTACAACCAAAAGCAAGAACTATCAAAAAGCAAAAAACACCACAAGATTAATTCATGCTCACTTGATTCAATTTCTTGCAATAATGGAACCGCTCACATCGAAGGACATGCTCTCCCTTCTCTCTAGATTTCGTCCACCCTCCCTCCCTCCCCTTTGAGGGAGGTGAAATGTAATCTTCAGCCACGACTATGGTGAAGGCCGGCGGAGAACCGGCGGTTGAGGCTGCTACGGTTTCATCTCACACGATCCAATCACCCCGCTCGCCGGAACGGAGTCTCCCTTTCATCCCACGGCCAAAGACGAAGAGGGCCGGGACTCCTTTCCTTGAGAGAGGCCGACGTGAGCTGAAATGCACAGGCCTTGAGACTATTTCGGGGGTTAGTCGAATCAAGAAAAAAATGATCTTCGAAATGGCCGAGGAGCTACTCGCCGGGAAAAATGATGAGGAGATGGCGTCGCCAGAAGGAGAGCAGCCTTCCGATGGGTATACGATGAGAACGTTTGCTCAAATGGCGAGGCCGGGCCCCTTCGAAGCAGCTAAGGGTCACTTACTCCTTCTCGACCATGAACGGTATTTTGCTGCCGGAATCTCGGACGATGACCTAGTGGACCCACCAGTCAAATTCGGTTTCCGGGAGGTAGTTGAGCCGATGAAGGAGTCGACAGCAAAGATGGAAGAAAAGAAGAAGAAGATTGCAATGGAAATGCTCAACTCCGAGGAGGTGGCCAGAATTTCACCGGCGCCGGCGAGCCGGAGTGAGCTGGACCACCACCCAACCGGTGCAAGTACAATACATCACATGGGTCCTAGGCAAGATGATGGGGTGGCATGTGACTTGCAAAAAGAGGTAGAGACAAAGACCACTTTGCATGGGGAAGAAGGTGTTGATCCAAATGGAGAAAATGACAATTTGTACTCACAAGCAATACCATGTGCTACTTACCTCCACCTTGAGGCTGATGCACGCATGGAAGACCGTGCCCCCATGGCACAACCGCCGGAACCGTCACCGGAAAAGCTGGCACCGCCGGAATCTTCGCCGGAAACGCTGGTACCATCGGCGAATGTGTGGAAGGCGGCAACGAATCATTCCAACCGCGGGGGGACCGGTCCCAAATCATTCCAACCGCCGTGGAAGGTTCATCGGTCCCAAATCGAAAGTCAGAGCCAATCCCCTTGGACGACGGCAAGACCAAGCCTTTGGGTACAGCCGGCTCTTTTGAAGGTACGCCATCGCTCTCATTCACATGGAAATACTTGAATGCTAAGCATATTTTACTCCAATTTCAAGAGGTGGCCGATTATGCTAAGGTGCTAAATGGCCCTAATGGGAGTCCGAATTGGTATGTTGATTGCCATCCGATGAGGGTGTTCAAGTGGGCGCCGGATTTTGACACGTTCTTTGAGTCGCCATATTAGGTATACCGGCTCATCTCTATGAGGAATCGGCCCTCTTGGCAAGCCACTACAAGCCGATCATGCCACAATTCATCAAAGCCGACTCTCCTTCGCAAGGATTTGCGTAGAGATTGACATCTCTACTCCCCCGACGGAAGAGATCATCCTTAATATCCGAGGCAAAGACTCGAGGTACAAAGTGGCATGGGACCGTATTCCATTGTTTTGTGATAATTGTAAACATGTTGGGCATGAGAAAGAGGATTGCCATGCAGCGGGAAGGAAGTCTTGGGGTAGAGACAAGGGTCGCCGAGCATCATATAAGGAGAACCTTTCAAGCCATGCCGCCAAGATCATTCACCGTAAGTGGCGCCCAAAGGCGAATGGCACTCCATTGTCCATTGGACAGTTGGAGAAGTCCAAAGATTGTAATATTCACGCGGAGTACATACAGGGTACATTGGGTGCAGGATCGTCAAAGTCAAGAGTGGCTAGTAGGAGTCACCCAAATGTGGATGAGGATGGCTTCCAATTGGTGTCGAGGAGGAGGAAAGGAAAAGTGCATGAGGGCGATATGCACACCAAGGCTCCACACGTGGATGATTGGCATTTGAAGGAGAATGTTGCTACAGTGACATTTGGGAGTGTCCCATCGGGTGCGAATGACGCGAGCTTTAGCTCCATGAGTGTCGCATGTGGGCACCCCAACCGGGAGATAGAGGCCACATCGAGGATCTTTATCCAGGAGGGCATGTACCTAGCGGAGGTATCCCTATTGCGGGCCTTAGCTAGGTGATGGACAGAAGTGTTGGGGATACAAAGGTTGTATCAAATGGTAATTGGATTTTGAGAGTATATAGATGACCACCTCTAGTTATTAGGGAGGCCCTCGTTGTACTCTAATTTGTCATGCCTTGGCGAGTTTGTAACCAATTGTTTTGGTAATGCACAGGTGTGGGTCCGCCTCAACCCTCCGCCCTTTGGGGTGTGTTTGCTTTAAAAAAAATAATAATGGAACCGCTCACATCGCCCAACCCGGAGAGATTCTCTCAGGCATTGGGGATGGTTTTCAAAGGATCAAATAATAATGGAAAGATATTGATTTTTGTGGAGGAAGGGGCTGATTTTTAGATTAAGGATGATTCGGACCAGGTCTTGCATGGCTCCTTCTCTTCTCCTCGCTTGGCAAACCACATTGCGTTATCGACGGTCTATGCAAAGTGTTCAAGGGCCGAAAGATACCCACTTAGAGGGAAAATGAAGGACAACGCCCAACTTGAGGAAGGCACCCCTTGGCTGATTGGGGGTGACTTTAACACTATTTTGTCATCCCGGGAGAGGGTTGGTAGCGACACAAATCGGCAGGCCGAAATGATTGACTTTGTGGAGGCCATTGAAGATTGTAGGCTCCTAGACCCAGGCTTTGACGGAGCCGAGTTCACTTGGGCCAAGAAAGGTTTATTTGAGAGATTGGATAGAGTTTTGTTGAATGAGTCTGGGAAGGAGTCTTCGAGACCACGAGGGTGACGAACCTGCCCTGTATTGCCTCGGACCATGGGCCGATCCTAGTCAAAGTGCACGCTCCCGAGCATTACTCTTGAAGGTAGAGCGTTCCGGTTTCAAAATATGTGGGTAAGACACGAGGTTTTTTTGGATCTTGTTCAGCAAGATTGGTTAAATCCAACAGAGGCCGGGGGCGTCCTCAACCTACAAATCAAGCTGGCTAGAGTTAAGAAAACCCTAAAGCGTTGGAATAAAGAGGTGTTACGGAATATCCATGCTAATATCAAGCTGATGGAGGAGGACATTGCCTCGACCCAAAATGCGTTTGAAGAGAGGCCGTCGCCGGAAAATAGGACGCTGATCAACAAACTCATTGCTAATTATATCCTCCTTCTCAAAATGGAAGAGGACTTTTGGAGGCAAAAGGCCACTCTCCGGTGGCTTGCGGAGGGAGACAAAAATACAAGGTTGTATCAAAGTTGGGTCGAACAGAAAAGGATCCGGATGCGCATCCATAACATCAATGCTCACGGCCATGAGCTCATTGACGAGAATGAGATCAAGAACTCGGCGGTTGATTTCTTTCAGAACCTCCTCGCACCCGAGCCAATGGAGTTAGCGGAACCCGATCTTGGGATTATCCGACACCTCCCACCCTCGGCATGTACAGAGGGCTTGTCCAACCCCCCGATCCTGAGGAGGTTAAGCTCGCCGTCTTCGACATTTCAGGAAACAGCACCCCAGGGCCCGATGGACTCACGGTGACCTTTTACCAAGCTTGTTGGGGGTGTGTGGGGCCGGACGTGGTCAACGCAATTAGACAATTTTTTCTTGGGGCTTTCCTTCCCAGGAGTATCACTGCCACAAGCATTGTCCTCATCCCCAAAAAGGCATCCCCAGAGACATGGGGTGACTACAGACCCATTAGATTATGCAACGTGATCAACAAAGTCATCACCAAGATCCTAATGAAGAGACTTACCCCCCTCCTCCCGGAGATCATCTCCCCGAACCAGAGCGGCTTTGTTAAGGGCCGGCTTTTAAATGACAACGTCCTCCTTGCACAGGAGATGTTCGACGAATTGTCAAGGTGTACCCCTTCACCCAATGTTGCGATCAAGATCAACATGGTCAAGGCATATGACCGTGTCCAATGGCCTTTCCTTCTTAGGATCCTTCGATGTATGGTCTTCTCGGACGGTTGGGTCTCTTTGATCGAGAGGTACATTGGATCATGTTGGTTCTCGATTTTAGTTAATGGAGCGCCGGCGGGCTTCTTCAAATCCACCCGGGGCCTACGGCAAGGCGATCCCATCTCCCCGGCCCTTTTTGTAATAGCCGCTGAATATTTGTCGAGCGCTCTTGATAAAGCCATTCTGGGCCAAAGAGACATGACTTATAAAGCCTCTTGTCGATGCATGGAGATAAGTCACCTTGCCTATACGAATGATATAATCATTTTCACACAAGCAGACGCGGGTTCGCTTCAAAAGCTTAGAGGTTGCCTTGATGATTATGCGAGGGTCTCGGGACAAATGATCTACCTCTCCAAGAGTAGTAACAATATTGCCGGGGAGCACGAAGGTTGGTTGGACACAATCCAAGCCGAAGGAGGATTTTCCCGAGGTAACTTTCCTTTCCTTTACTTGGGTGTCCCAATTTACCGTGGATGCAAACGTACGGATATGTTCATGTTTCTCTGGGAGAAAATCGCTAGAAGGGTCTCGGGGTGGGCCCATCGACACCTCTCTTTCGGTGGGAGGCTCATGCTTATCAAAAGTACTCCGGAGGCGGTCCCACTTCATATCTTCCAGGCAATCGAACCTACCGGGCGCGCACTCAAGCAATTGGATCAGCAGCTTGCGCGGGTTTTTTGGGGAGCATCGAGTGACAAAAGGAAAACTCATTGGATCAGCTGGGAGCAGATTTGCCTCCCCTTTGCAGAAGGTGGCCTTGGTGTTCGAAAGACAAAGGAAGTGTTGCGCGCCTTTAATATCAAACTCTGGTGGCGGTTTAGCGAGCAAAAATCATTGTGGGCTAAGTACCTGATGGCTAAGTATTGCAACAATGTTTCTCCCCTCACAGCTAGACCCTCGGAGAGGAACAGCCCAATTTGGAAAAGGCTCCTGAAAGCCCGGACACAAGCGCAACCATTTATTCGATGGATGTTAGGACAAGGGAGGGTATATTTCTGGGATGATGTTTGGATCAAGGACTCCCCCCTTCGAGAACATTGCTTAGATGATAGGGGGACCCCCAAGGCTTTGGTTGCGGATTTCATAAGGGATGGGTCTTGGGTCGAACCTAGATTACAATTGCTTCAAGACCAGGCCGGGCTATCCCAACAAGCAATCACTAACATTCTTGGTACTCCGATCATGATGGGGGACACCGATGTCCCGAGGTGGTCCCTCTCGCGACTTGGAGAGTTCTTGTTATCCACAACATGAGAGACCATCCGGTCGCATAGGCCAACTATCCAAGTTCTCGATGATATTTGGAAGGTCGGCCTTACTAAGTCCATAGCCATTTTCAACTGGCGCCTCCGGTGATGGAGACACACCCAAGCTGACCTACAAGGACAAGAAGATGGATCCATTGATCATTCCAAGTGGGCCAATTACAAGAGCTAGAGCTAAGAAGATAAAGGAGTCCATGTTGCTTTTAGTTGTTGAAATAAAAGCCCAATTACAAGACCATTCTACATTGGGCCAAGTGGTGAATATTATTCAAGTTTGTGGGCAGCCCAAGACTTGAAGTGTGGAGTCACTACATATCACATTTTGGAGGCCCAAATTGATGATACATGATGCATTTTCGTCCAAGTTGGAGCAGCCAAAATGAAGGGTCTATTTTAGTTACATTTTATGTTAAATAAGTGACTTTAGATATCCTAGAGTTACACCAAAGGTTTAGGAGTTACTTTTCTTTTATTATGAGTCCTTTTAAAGTGTCTTAAGTTTTACTAATGATGTGAGACTTTCAAGAGTCCATTCTAGCCTATAAATAGGCATGTAAGCATGTCATTTGAGACACCATTGATTAAATACGAAAATAGACTTTGTCTTGTGAGTTGAATTCTCTTTGTAGAGGTTTTCACTTGTTTGGAACTTATCAAGATACCTTGAGCTAGTTCTTGTGGCGTTCAACCATACCGAGGTTCTTGGCTGATCATATAGCCAACGGGTCGAGGTTTTCCAAGCTCTGGAAGTGGATCAAACCAGATTATCAATTAGGGAGTCCGCTGCCAAACCTTATACGTGGGGTTCTTGGATCAATATATCCAACGGGTCCTTCGTCGTATCCCAATCTATATCATCTTGTCGAACCGGATCCCAGTAGACTCGAAGCTCCAATGGCGGAAAATTGAGATGGCGTCCAAGTGTCAATGTTGCCCACACGACCGAACACGGAGTCACTTCAGCACAAGGACAAGAAGATGGATCCATTGATCATTCAAAAATCTCCTCCTTCTCTCTAAAAATCCCTCCCTCATTGCATCACGGTTTAACAACTCCTCCGACCACCTCCCCGCCCTCCCAAGGCTCGCTCCTCCGCCGGACTTAGACCCACCCTGCTCCCAACTGCTCCGTCCCCCACCCACCTCCGCACGCCGTCTTCACCAACACCCATCCCGCCTCGCAGCTCCGAACCTTGGCACCTAACTTTGGCCGGTAATCGAGAGCCAACTACATCGAAACCTCCCTCGACCAGCCCCACGAGGACGCCTCTTGGCCGGCCATGCCGGATCCCCCAACGCACCCCTCCCCGGCCCCGCTGACCCCGAGGAGGCGAGGAGTATCCCGGACCAACAAATGGTCTTCCTCTCGAGCGATGATGCAACCTCGAAGATCTCGGCCAAAGAATTGAAACTAAAGAACAAGAAGAATCGGACGGTGACTAGAAATAGCACTCCGGCACCCCCCTCCAAAGGAAATGGTCCGAAAAGGTTCGTGCCATCCCGGAGGACAAGCAACTAAGGAAGAAACTCATCTTCGGAACGGATGGAGGTTCCTCCTCCGAGTCCGTGAAATGTAAGGGCTCAATCTTTCCAGCGCACCCCTCAACGGACATGACGGTGGCTTCTAAGGAGTCAAATGGCGAGCCCGTGTTCGACAACGCGAAGAACGAAGGAAAAACTGTAGCATTTTTCTGAGAGATGCTCCTCCTTCTCTCTAACAATCCTCCCACCTAACATCCGCCGCCCTTCACCCCTACTCACCCACGACCCTTCCACTCCGGCGAACACCAAGTCGGAGACCACGCCACCCCTTCCACCCATCCGTCCCTAGGCTTGCTTCCCCACCGGGCGTCGAACCACCCGCTCCCAACCTCGCCGCACTCCCATTTTACTCCGTACGGTACCATCTCCAACACCTTCCCTCAACCCGTCGATTCAAACGAACAGCAATCACAACTGGCTCCTCGAGGTCAGTACAAGATATCCTAGAGTGAGAAGCTCCACCTTCTCTCTAAGAGCCTTCCACCTATTGTCCCACGTTATTCCTTCTTCCGCCAACCCACCACTCGTCGGCGGCCGACCGTCACCTTGCCCCACGCTAACCACCATCACCCCCACCGGCTCCCGCCTGCCTCAACATCCGTTCCGAGCCCAAACTATCTCCCGAGCAACCTTCCGTCCTTCCGGCCATGCCGGACGAACCGCCGAGTGAACCACCCCCTTGCGAGGGAGAGCGAACCCCCTCGGATCATCAAATGAAGTTTACCTCGAAGGAATCAAACTCTCCGAAGGAGCCTTCTAAGAAAATGGTGTTGAAGGTTGCCAAAGCAAAAATCAATGCTCGGCGCCTAAAGAGAGAGAAGCTCTCTCTTCTCTCTAGATTTTGTCTACTCTCCCTCCCTCCCCTTTGAGGGAGGTAAAATGTAATCTTCAGCCACGACTATGGTGAAGGCCGGCGGAGAACCGGCGGTTGAGGCTGCTACGGTTTCATCTCACACGATCCAATCACCCCGCTCGCCGGAACGGAGTCTTCCT
This sequence comes from Salvia splendens, assembly GCF_004379255.2. Classification (NCBI taxonomy): domain Eukaryota; kingdom Viridiplantae; phylum Streptophyta; class Magnoliopsida; order Lamiales; family Lamiaceae; genus Salvia; species Salvia splendens. Next base: position 14,594,001 of record NC_056049.1, on the reverse strand, counting down.
TTCATCCCACGGCCAAAGTCGAAGAGGACCGGGACTCCTTTCCCTGAGAGAGGCCGACGTGAGCTGAAACGCACAGGCCTTGAGACTATTTCGGGGATTAGTTGAATCAAGAAAAAAATGATCTTCAAAATGGCCGAGGAGCTACTCGCTGGGAAAAATGATGAGGAGATGGCGTCGCCGGAAGGAGAGCAGCCTTCCGATGGGTATACGATGAGAACGTTTGCTCAAATGGTGAGGCCGGGCCCCTTCGAAGCAGCTACGGGTCACTTACTCCTTCTCGACCATGAACGGTATTTTGCTGCCGGAATCTCGGACGATGACCTAGTGGACCCACTAGTCAAATCCGGTTTCCGGGAGGTAGTTGAGCCGATGAAGGAGTCGACAGCAAAGATGGAAGAAAAGAAGAAGAAGATTGCAATGGAAATGCTCAACTCCGAGGAGGTGGCCGGAAATGCTCCATGGCGGAATCTGTAGAATTTCGCAAGAATTCGGAAGAAAAAAATTCGTTGATTAGGGTTAGAGAGAGAATTTGAGAGAGAAAATTTTGGGGATTTTTTTTTCGTAGAGAGAGTGAGTATGATATGGAAAATAAAAAAAAGAGCACGGTTATAGCCTGTAGGTATGGGAAAGGATGGTTTTGCCGGTGGTTGCAGGCGTGACGCGAGCGACCGTACGCCTCCCCATAAAGTTACCTTTTGAAATTCGAACCGGTGTGCTAACTCTCTCCAAAATTTTACTCCTCAACTCCCTGCCCCATGTGAATACGCTCTGCAATATCACACGTAGAAAAACATCAAACTGAAAATGAAACCCTAGACTCCCAGGTCAAGGATATGACAGATAGTCCGTCCTAAGTTTTGAGAGAGAAGATCCTCCTTCTCTCTAGATTTCGCCCACTCTTCCTCCCTCCCTTTGAGGGAGGTGAAATGTGATTGTTGCATCCGATACATGGTGAAGTCCGGTGGTGAGCTACCGGAGGTGGAGACCGCGGCTTTGGTTCACACGATGCAGCCCCTCTCTTCGCCGGAGTGGAAGTCCGGTGGTGAGCTACAGGTGGAGAGTAGCTTCAATACTTCCTTCAGCACCTCCTCCTCATGTTAGGATTCAATTTGCGTTGAGGATCTCTGCAGGCTTTTGCTCCCTCTTCTAGCCAAATGTGATGCATGCACAAATCTGGACTGATTCCTACCAAATCAGAGAGTGTCCACCCAATAGCCTTCTTGTTCCTCCGAATTACCTTCAGCAGTTCATCTTCTTGTCCCTCGGTCAAGCTGCTGTTAATAATCACAGGGAAAGTTTCATTCTCCTCTAGATACGCATACTTGACACCTGGTGGAAGTATTTTCAGTTCTTTCTTGCGGACATCTTTTTCCTGGGGTAAGGGATTTTTCTCTGTCGACTCAGTTGTTATTCCCTTCGTAGACTCAGTAGAACTTTCCATTCTCGCCACATAAGGTGTCTTCCTTGATCTAGCTAGCTCCGGGTTCGTGCAGAATTCCAGAATTGCTTCGGCTAGCTCCTCATCTGATAACTCACTCGTTTTCATTGCTTGACACCACCCTGCTACTTCTCTATCATTAGCATGACTCATCTCAGAATTCACAATCTGCTCCTGCATTAATTCGGTCTCAAGATATTCCTGGACCAAGTGGTTAATAACATCTATAGCATGCAAATTTTCAACGTCAAGAGGTTTCTTCATTGCCTCATCTATGCTGAATGTATATTTCTCCCCATTGTAATCAAGGAAAATGGTGCCATCAATGATAGTCTTAGCGGTACAAGAAGTCATATACCTTAAAAAAACTCTAGAGAGAGATGCTCTCCCTTCTCTCTAGCAATTCTAGCTTTTGAACGGTAGTCCACCTCCCGACCACCCCACGCCGACATCCCTTTCACCTCCGACCACCACCCTCGCTCGTTTGCAGCCTCAACCACAACTCCGGCTTTGTCCGCTTAGTCACGAATCACGCCCCAACAACCGTGCTCCTCACTCGCCGCTACCCTTTGTCTACCTTCCCCGAACCTTGCCCTCGCTTGGAGTAGGAGCTCCCGGCTCTGCCATGGCGTCCCGCCGGACATTGCGACAAGCCCCGAGGAAGTGAAGACCATCCCAGACCAGCTCATGGTTTTTCGATCCAATGACAAAACTTCTCCTAAACCGACGGCCAAGGGCCTGAAAATGAAGGCCACCAACTCCCGGTTCAAGGTCCGAAAGTGCACTCCGGCCCCTTCTACCAAGGGCGACGGACGGAAGCGTTTTATCCCCTCACCCTTTCCGGAGGACAAGCAACTCCGTAAGAAGCTTGTGTTCGATAAAGAAGATAGTCCCACCATCGGGTCTCCAAAATGCAAGAGTTCCATCTTTCCGGCGAGCCAACACATGGATGAAGTGGGGAACTCCTCACCTAAGGGCACCACGAATTCCAACACTAATGAGGAAGTCATATTGGAGGATGGCTTTTCCATCGAAGACGGTACAACCACGGCGGCCGCGGTGGCGCCGGACTCTGACCAGCACATGGCCGGCGACGGGGTGCTCATCGGTGAAGATAGGGCCACACTTACACTAGGTCCAAGAGGCATGAGAGATAGTCCAAAGGAGGTACAATTGTCCTTGGGGGATGGGAAAGTCAAATTACCCGAAATGGAGCCAACAACAAACTTACTTTCCGAAAGTTGTTTGGTGGCTTGCCGAGCCGAGTCATCACGTGAACTACTAGCCGTTGAAGCCCATGTGCAGCCAAAGAAAGATTCCATCATGCAACTAGCAAATCTTGACATGCCGGAGATGCTAGACGCCATGGTGGCGCATCCCCTCCTCGGAGACAAGTGGCCGGCGGACCATGCTGAAAATGCCGGACCGTACCTCGCCCTCCCATGGTCCACCGGACCAACCCCCGAACCACTCCCGGTGACAAATGGCCCATCGCTTGAGGATTTCCCCCCCTTGAACGATGCCGGACCCGCAAAATCCGAGACGCCTTCGAGAGCGGTCGGCTACGTCCGTGCCAACTCCCACAGCCGGACGCCGCACCACTTCGAGCCACGATTGGGCCCTCGGCCCCCGACAAGGCTGCCGAGCCGACCGAGTACAAGGCCGCGGATGCGGACGGGAGGCCGGCCAATGATGACACGACGATGGCCGACGTGTGCGAGCACCGTGGATCGCAAGCCTTGGCTGGATCAGAGCTACTAGGCAATGCGTGGGCGGCGCGGCACAAGGCCACATTGAGTAACTCCCGACCCGTAGGAAATGAAGATGGCGCGCGGAACACAAGCGCACCCAAGAGCATGGCGGATATGGTTCGGACGTCGCGGAACACCGAAGGGCCGAAAGTGTTTGAGCCGGATAACATTCCAAATATTGGCTTTGCGACCACCTCCAATGGCATTCCGACAATCTACTTCTCCGGAGCGGAAGTCCAAAAGCTGGCCTCGAGCATTGGGCACGCCATTGTGGGTAAGTTCTCCCACTCTATACCCACTTCATACCAAATACAAAAGGCCTTAGATAATATCAAATTTAATAGAGGATTTACATGGAAGTATATTAATGCTAAGCATATATTTGTTCAATTCGAGGATATGGCGGATTATGCCCGTTTGCTCAGTGGACCGAAAGGGACGCCGGTGTGGTTTATTGATCGGCACCCCATGAGGGTTTTCAAGTGGTCCCCGGATTTTGATGCGTATTGTGAGTCCCCGATCGCGGCAGTTTGGTGCAACATCATTGGCCTTCCAATTCACCTTTTTGATCACGCCGCCCTCTTTGCAATCGGTAAATTGCTTGGAAACCCGATACAAGTGGATCGCGCTACGGCTAGCAAGTCGAGACTCTCGTTTGCTCGCATTTTCATTGAAATTGACATCACGAAGCCACCCCCGAGGAGTTCATTCTAGATATTTGTGGACGTGAGACGGTGCTAAAAGTAAAATGGGACAAGATCCCGGCATATTGCATGGAATGTAGGCATGTTGGACATAAACGTGAGGTGTGTTATGCGGCGGGTAATGTTGAGCGTCCCCCGAAGAAGAACTACAATAATGTAACACCGAGACAGCCACACCATGAGAGTTAAGGGGGAAGGGACAAAACGGAACAACCAAAGGAAATGGCTAGCACTAGCGAGTGGAAACATCAAAAGAAAAACAAAGGGCTGAAGGGGCAGCCAAAGGCCGGAACCTCGGCTATTGGTGCCGAGCCGAGGGTGTGGTCGGGCCCGGACATCATGGGCGAAGTGCATGGTAATTTTGACCTGGCTCCAGTGGCAAGCGTCCATGAAAGTGGTGAGAGTTCCCTTGGCCGAGATACCTTCGATAAATCCGTCGGAGTGCTTGCTAGTTCTACCCACCGCGAAGGTGAATTCCATGGGGCCACGAATGGGTACACGCCCTCACGACGAGGAGCGTTTACTAGTTGGAAAGGGGGAACACGGGGAACGACAAGGGGCCGAGGGTCCCAAGCAGCCCGAAATGTCCTAAGCTCCAACCAATACTTTTCTCTCATGGAGAAGGAAGATTTCCTAGAAGATGATGAGGATGTGGAGGGGGAAGGAGATAAAGAGGGGAGCCCTCGAACCATCCCTTATGGCGGTGGGGTAGATCCCATGATCATGCATGAGGAGGGATACCTTGGAGAGGAACGACTACAAATGGTGGAATATCAGGGGGACCTTGCACGGTCACCGGGTAAGACTCTCCCCCATTAATCATGTCTGTCAACTTTATGTTTTGGAACGTTAGGGGAGTTGCTAACGCGCCTACCCAAAATGTTCTTAAAAGATTAATTAAGACTCATAATGTTCATTTTCTTGCAATTATGGAACCGCTCACAAGCCCTAACCCGGAGAAGTTCTCAAAGGCTCTGGGGCTGGTGTTCCAAGGATCGAATAGAAATGGGAAGATTTGGGTGTTTGTTGAGGAAGGGGCCAGCTTCGTGGCCGAGAGAGATACGGATCAGGTCCTATCCGGCCGCTTTGGATCTCCCCGCCTAGCTAGTCAATTGTGTGTCTCGGCTGTCTATGCAAAATGCACGAGAACCGAACGGCTTCATTTATGGGATGAATTGAGGGAGTGCTCTATACTCTTGTAGGGCACACCATGGATGATCGGAGGGGACTTCAACACCATTCTCCACCCGCGAGACAGAGTAGGAAGTGACACAAACCGCCAAGCTGAAATGGTGGACTTTGCGGAGGCCATTGAGGATTGCAGGATACTAGACCCGGGCTATGATGGGTCGGAGTTCACGTGGGCCAAGAATGGCCTTTTTGAAAGATTGGATAGAATCCTTGTGAACGAACGATGGGCACAAACTTTGGAAACTACTCGGGTGACGAACCTGCCCCGGATTGCCTCGGACCACGGGCCTGTGTTGGTAAGATGCAAAGTGACAAGCAATAACAGCGGGGGTAGGCCATTCAGGTTCCAAAACATGTGGATTAGACACGAGGGTTTTAAGGATCTCGTTTGGGGAGATTGGATGCAACCGATGGAATCCGGAGGCCTCCTCAATTTCCAAATCAAACTTGCACGGCTTAAGAGGACCCTAAAGGTATGGAACAAGGAGACCTTTGGGAACATCCATCTCAACCTCAGGGATATGGAGGTGAAAATCGCAATGGCCCAAAGCGATTTCGAAGAAAGGCCAACCCCGGAGAACAGGACAGAGATCAATAGATGCATCGCCGAGTACATTCGACTCCTTAAAATGGAGGAGGACTTCTGGCGTCAAAAGGCTACTCTAAGATGGCTAGGGGAGGGCGACAAGAACACTAAATTCTACCAAAGTTGGATCAAGCAAAAAAGGATCCGTACGCGCATCCACAAGATCAATGTGGGTGGCCGGGAGATCTCGGACGAAATGGAGATAAGAAGTTCGGCGGTGGAGTTCTTCCAAGACCTACTGGCCCCGGGGCCTCTCGCTTTGTCCGAGCCAGATCTTGATTTGATCGATCAACTCCCACCCTTGGATGAAGTGGCTGCACTACCCGAGACACCATCCGCAGAGGAAGTTAAAAATGCTGTTTTTGATATCTACGGGGACAGTGCCCCACGGCCGGATGGTTTCACGGCCTTGTTCTACCAGGCTTGTTGGGTGACGGTTGGGCCGGACGTGGTGGCGGCTATCGGCTAATTCTTCGGGGGTGCCTACCTCCCACGTAGCGTCACGGCCACAAACATTGTCCTCATCCCAAAAAAGCTTGTGTCGGAGTCGTGGAGCGACTACCGCCCCATTAGCCTGTGCAACGTCGTCAACAAGATTATCACAAAGATAATGTCGAAGAGAATGACTTCGCTCATCCCTATGGTTATCTCACCAAATCAGAGTGGATTTGTGAAGGGACGGCTCCTCAATGATAATGTCCTTTTGGCACAGGAGATGTTCCATGAGCTCTCGAGATGTGCGCCGGCCCCTAACGTCGCGGTTAAGATCGATATGGCTAAGGCCTACGACCGAGTACAATGGCCCTTCCTTTTGAAAGTGCTACATCGGATGGGTTTCCCGGCCCCGTGGGTCTCTTTGATTGAGAGATGTGTGGGCTCGTGTTGGTTCTCGGTGCTGGTCAATGGCGCCCCCTCCAGGTTCTTTAAGTCCACCCGCGGCCTCAGACAGGGAGATCCAATATCTCCGACACTTTTCGTAATTGCGGCTGAGTACCTCTCGAGGAAATTAGACAAGCTCATTTTGGGAAAGAAAGAGATGACTTTTAGAGCTACCCGCCACTGCATGGAAATAAGCCACCTCGCCTACGCCGATGACATTGTGATATTCACACAAGCAGCGGAGGGACCTCTTAGGCGGCTGCGGACTTGCCTGGAGACATATGCCGGGGTTTCCGGGCAGCAGATTAACTTGGCAAAAAGCAATTTCTATATTGCCGAACAGCATGAAGGGTGGGCCAACATTATTCAAAATGAAGGAGGCTTCGCACGAGGTACTTTCCATTTTTTGTACCTTGGAGTTCCTATTTATCGTGGTGTCAAACGTACAGATATGTTTATGTTCCTTCGGGAAAAGATTGCTGCACGAATCTCAGGGTGGGCTCATCGGCACCTCTCCTTTGGAGGTAGGCTTACACTTCTCCAAAGCACACTTGAAGCGGTGCCGCTGCACATTTTCCAAGCCATTGAACCAACATCCGGGGCCCTTAAGCAATTGGATCAGCAGATGGCCCGATTCTTCTGGGGATCGTCAACAGAGAGAAAAAAGACACATTGGATTGGGTGGGATCAGATCTGCCTTCCCACCCCTGAAGGGGGTCTCGGCATTCGCAAGACCAAAGAAGTCCTCCGGGCCTTCAGTATCAAACTTTGGTGGAGGTTCCGGGAGCAAAATTCACTTTGGGCTAAATTCATGAAGGCCAAGTATTGTCATAAAAACTCCCCCCTTGCGACCTCCCCTTCGGGGAGAAGTAGCCCGACATGGAAGCGGCTAATGAAAGTGAGAAATCAAGCAAATCCGCACATTAGATGGGTGATCGGTCAGGGCGATGCCTATTTTTGGGATGACATTTGGCTTGGTGAATCTCCCCTTCGCGAGATCTGCCTTGACGATAGGGGCGCCTCATCGGCCAAGGTCTCGGACTACATTGGGGGTGGAAATTGGGATGAGGCTAAGTTACGTCAACTTCACAACCAGGCTGGAATGCCACAAGAGGTTATCACACAAATCCTCCATACCCCAATCGTCGCGGGAGAATCGGACGTTCCTCGATGGAAGCTTTCTCGGCTCGGGGAGTTCTCGCTCACTACGACCTGGGAGACTATCCGTACGCAAAGGCCAAGAATTCAAGGTCTTGACGACATTTGGAGGGCTGGCCTAACAAAATCTATTGCAATCTTCAATTGGCGATTATTGTCAAACAGGATACCGGTTGACTCCAAGCTCCAATGGAGGAAGATTGAGCTTGCGTCGAAGTGCCAATGCTGCCCACGGAGGCCTAACACCGAGTCCCTTCAACATCTCTTCATCCGAGGGTGGGGAGCAGCATGTGTCTGGAGGGAGTTCGACGGCTGGTTCGAAGGCTCGGCCCCATCTCTTAGGGTGAACGACACCATCCCGGACAGGTTGCAAGTGTGGTCCGCTAGGACCCAACAGCATGATAGGAGACACCTTAGTCGAGTCATGCCATACCTCATTCTGTGGTTCCTTTGGGCGGAGAGGAATAGGAGTCGACATGAGCAAATTCAGTTCAAACCGTACAACGTTGTTTGGCAGGTTCACATGTTCATCCACAACAACATGACCAATGGTCACATCAAGCCGAAGCATTGGAAGGGAGTGAAACTCGGAATGAGCCCTCCGAATCACCCCGAGACAAGGGGGCCGAGACCGTTAGTTATGCCGGTTAAGTGGCACCCCCCGGAACGCACATGGATCAAGCTTAACACGGATGGGGCGTTCTTTGAGGCAACAAACAAGGGTGGCGGAGGGGGTCTTGTTCGGGACCACAATGGGAAATTACTTGCAGCATTTGCAACCCCCCTCGTCGTTCAATCGGCTCTTGAGGCCGAGCTCATGGCCATACACTATGGTTTGGAGGTAGCGAAGGCGTTCAATCTACCCATATGGATTGAATCAGATGCGGAAAGAGCTATTAAGTTGCTCAATGGCACGAATTGGGGCCCGGCACAAGTTCGCCGCGTCATGGCCCTTTTGCATGGCTTCAAACGTGGACATCTTTTCCGGGCCACCTTCATTCATAGGGAGGGCAACAAAGCGGCTGATTCGCTCGCCAAAATGGGAGTTGAACAAGATAATTTCCAACAAATGTCCCCACAAAATGTTCCAAGAAGGATTAGAGCCATCATCCGGATGGACGAAATGGGAGTCCCCAATCTTCAGGTGAGAGATGATGAACGAGAGTAGCACGAGGCAAGCAATGTGGTTACTGATCTTGAATTGTACCGGATGCCGTAGAGTATGTGGGTGTCGGTCCATCCCCGGATTGACCCCTACTTACTCTTGTGGTGTTTTTGTAATAGGGTGTGATGTAATTTGTTTTTGTCACTCTAGCTTTAGAGATGGGCAAAGTAAACATACCTGGATCATTGCATTTCGAAGGCATCCTCCGCTTCTGAATTACCGCGGACACATTCTCGCCTATCAGAATTTTTCCACTAGGTCTCGCCTTACCAGCTATAAATTCCTTGATAAACTTGCTAAACACTGACAATTTCAGAGCCTTTAAGAATGGTAGATTGATTTCTAGCTTCCCGAAAATGTCCATAAAATCTACCGGCTCATCCTTCTTTTTCTTTACTTCCCCTCGGCTTGGGAATGGTTTCGGTCGCTTCCCTGTTCTTGTAGAGCTACCGGCCGAGAATTCTTCGACTTCTTTCTTCTCCTCCCCCCTTACCAACTCTGGCCCTGGATCAAGGAAAAATGGTTCAGTTTCTCCAGGCAATGGTTTCTCCAAATCTCCTGCCCTGAGTTCATCTCTAATCATGGGATTGTTTGCAGCCAAGTTCCTCGGTCTAGAGGTTATACCCCCTGTCTCCTTGCCCTCGGTGGGATATGTGACTTCCTTCGGTCTCATTGCTGGGCCTTCGTACCCCTTCCCAGACCTTAAGGTAATTTGGCTAATAATGCCCCTATCAGGCGGTTTTACTAAGGCAGGAATTTTACCCTCATTACCTCGCATGTCACTTAAGGAAGTAGCAATATGTGACAGCTGCCTTGCTAACATATCCATTGCCGCCTTTTGTTCTTGCTGAGCATCCTGAAGCTTGTGGACTACGTCATTGTTCGACTGTAAGTTGTTCTGCATGTGCTGCTGAGAACTGATGAGGTCGTGCACCATTTCATCAAGATTAAAGTGACGACTCGCCAAGGCATGACAAATTAGAGTACAACACGGGCCTCCCTAACAACTAGGGTAGTTATCTATGTACTCTCAAAATCCTATTACGATTTGATGCAGCCTTTGCATCCCCAAAACCTTTGTCTATCACCTAGTTAAGGCCCGCAATAGGGATGCCTCCGCAAGGGACATACCCTCCTGGATCCAGGTCCTCGATGAGGCCCTCTATTTTTCGATTGGGGGGCCCACATGTGACATTCATGGAGCTAAAACTTGAGTCAATTGTAGGGCTGCCAATTTTCGACACGACACGATAATCTGACACGAATCCGCAGGAAATTATTGGGTTGGGGTCAAGTCTTATTGGATTCGTGTCCTTATCGGGTTGACCCATTAAGAACCCGATAATTTCGGGTTGGGTTCGGGTTGGATGCAGGTCGGATACGGGTAACCCATTAAGAAATAATATTATTATTTTTATTATTATTTAAAATATATATATTACTTTGATTTTTTAATTTCTTATAAATTAGGTTTAAATAGTATAAAACGAATTTTAATTGTGTAAATTAGGTTAAAAATTAAGATTTAATAGTGTAATATTAGGTTTTAATCGTGTAATATCAGGTTCGGATTTTTATCGTGTCGATAACGGGTTCGTGTCGGGTGCGGGTCGTGTTCGGATTTGAAGGTAGCAGGTCGGGTTCGTGTTCGGATTTACAGTTTCCTTAACAGGTCGGGTTCAGGTTAGGCCTTATTGGGTTGGGTCATTATCAGATTGACATTATAACGACCCAATCCGCACGATTTGCCAGCCCTAGTCAATTGTACCTGATTTAACACTCCCAAACGTCACCGTAGCAACATTCTCCTTCATGTACCTTTCCCTTCCTCTTCCTCGACACCAATTGGAAGCCATCCTCGTCCACATTTGGTTGCCTCATACTAGCCACTCTTGGCTTTGACGGTCCCGCACTCGAAGTACCCTCAGTGTTCTCCATGTGGTTGTTACAATCTTTAACCTTCTCCAAATGTCCAGAGGTCGATGCAGCGCCAGACCAAGCCTCCGCCTTTGGGCGCCACTCACGTCGGATGGTCTTGGCGGTATGGCTCGCGTGGTTCTCCTTGGATGTTGCTCGGCGATCCTTATGTCTACCCCGAGCCTTCCTTCCAGCTGCATTTCAATCCTCTTCCTCATGCCCAACATGTTTGCAATTAGCGCAAAACAATGGAATACGGTCCCATGCCACTTTGTACCTTGAATCTTTGCCTCGGATATTAAGGATGATCTCTTCCGTCGGGGAAGTAGAGATGTCAATCTCTACACAAATCCTCACGAATGAGAGCCGGCTTTGATGGATTGTGGCATGGTCGGCTTGTAGCGGCTTGCTTAGAAGTTTACCGATTGCCATGAGAGTCGATTCCTCAAAGAGATGCGCCGGGATTCCCATGACGTTACACCAAACGGCAACAACCGGCGACTCGAAGAATGTATCAAAGTACGGCGCCCACTTGAACACCCTCATCGGGTAGATATCGTCATACCAATTGGGGTTCCCATTGGGGCCATTTAAGACCTTAGCGTAGTCGGCTATCGCTTGGAATTGAATTAAAATGTGCTTAGCATTCAAGTATTTCCAAGTGAAAGAACCCACTAACCCCAAACCTCCAATGCTTCTTTAAATTTGGGAGGAAGATGGGAGCGAGTGTGAGAATTTTCCAACGATGGTTAGCCTTAACTTCTCCGAGAGGACATCCGTTTCTGAATCGGAGAAGGTAAGGGATGGTGTGCCTTCCAAGCATCCGACCTTCCCCACGGCCTTAATCTTGGTGTCATCCAAGGGGATTGGCTCGGCCTTAAGGGGCATGTGCGAGGCTGATTCTCCTTCCCGGCTCCCCGACCCCCCTTGGTGGTGGAGAAGTTTCGCCACCTTCCAAGCTCCCACCGGCGGCCCCATGTTTTCCGGCTAGTTTTCCGGCGTCTGAGCGGCGGGAGGCCGGTCCCCCTTGTTTTCACCATGGCCGATTGGTAGGGGAGGAGGGTGTGTGGCACATGGAGTAGAATTGGAATTCAAATTGCCACTTACCAAAAGAGAGCCAACATTTCCTTCCCCCCCACATCAAGACAAGGAATCACATGGACCCTTGTACCTTCCACGTGCTGATGGTTGACCAGCACCCTCTCCTTGGGTGTTACATCATCGTTCCGGCTGGCCGGCGCCGGCGAAGTTCCGGCT